>NW_027633634.1:0-36041 GCF_053919585.1 Euprymna scolopes | reverse complement strand
AATTGTAATTTCTTCTGCCTTTCTTCATGTTCAAATTGTAATTTCTTCTGCATTTTTCTATGTTAAAATTGTAATTTCTTCTGCCTTTCTTCATGTTCAAATTGTAATTTCTTCTGCCTTTCTTCATGTTCAAATTGTAATTTCTTCTGCATTTTTCTATGTTAAAATTGTAATTTCTTCTGCCTTTCTTCATGTTCAAATTGTAATTTCTTCTGCATTTTTCTATGTTAAAATTGTAATTTCTTCTGCCTTTCTTCATGTTCAAATTGTAATTTCTTCTGCATTTTTCTATGTTAAAATTGTAATTTCTTCTGCCTTTCTTCATGTTCAAATTGTAATTTCTTCTGCATTTTTCTATGTTAAAATTGTAATTTCTTCTGCCTTTCTTCATGTTCAAATTGTAATTTCTTCTGCATTTTTCTATGTTAAAATTGTAATTTCTTCTGCCTTTCTTCATGTTCAAATTGTAATTTCTTCTGCATTTTTCTATGTTAAAATTGTAATTTCTTCTGCCTTTCTTCATGTTCAAATTGTAATTTCTTCTGCCTTTCTTCATGTTAAAATTGTAATTTCTTCTGCATTTTTCTATGTTAAAATTGTAATTTCTTCTGCCTTTCTTCATGTTCAAATTGTAATTTCTTCTGCATTTTTCTATGTTCAAATTGTAATTTCTTCTGCCTTTCTTCATGTTCAAATTGTAATTTCTTCTGCCTTTCTTCATGTTCAAATTGTAATTTCTTCTGCATTTTTCTATGTTAAAATTGTAATTTCTTCTGCCTTTCTTCATGTTCAAATTGTAATTTCTTCTGCATTTTTCTATGTTAAAATTGTAATTTCTTCTGCCTTTCTTCATGTTCAAATTGTAATTTCTTCTGCCTTTCTTCATGTTCAAATTGTAATTTCTTCTGCATTTTTCTATGTTAAAATTGTAATTTCTTCTGCCTTTCTTCATGTTCAAATTGTAATTTCTTCTGCATTTTTCTATGTTAAAATTGTAATTTCTTCTGCCTTTCTTCATGTTCAAATTGTAATTTCTTCTGCATTTTTCTATGTTAAAATTGTAATTTCTTCTGCCTTTCTTCATGTTCAAATTGTAATTTCTTCTGCCTTTCTTCATGTTCAAATTGTAATTTCTTCTGCATTTTTCTATGTTAAAATTGTAATTTCTTCTGCCTTTCTTCATGTTCAAATTGTAATTTCTTCTGCATTTTTCTATGTTCAAATTGTAATTTCTTCTGCCTTTCTTCATGTTCAAATTGTAATTTCTTCTGCATTTTTCTATGTTAAAATTGTAATTTCTTCTGCCTTTCTTCATGTTAAAATTGTAATTTCTTCTGCATTTTTCTATGTTAAAATTGTAATTTCTTCTGCCTTTCTTCATGTTCAAATTGTAATTTCTTCTGCATTTTTCTATGTTAAAATTGTAATTTCTTCTGCCTTTCTTCATGTTCAAATTGTAATTTCTTCTGCATTTTTCTATGTTAAAATTGTAATTTCTTCTGCCTTTCTTCATGTTCAAATTGTAATTTCTTCTGCATTTTTCTATGTTAAAATTGTAATTTCTTCTGCCTTTCTTCATGTTCAAATTGTAATTTCTTCTGCATTTTTCTATGTTAAAATTGTAATTTCTTCTGCCTTTCTTCATGTTCAAATTGTAATTTCTTCTGCATTTTTCTATGTTAAAATTGTAATTTCTTCTGCCTTTCTTCATGTTCAAATTGTAATTTCTTCTGCCTTTCTTCATGTTCAAATTGTAATTTCTTCTGCATTTTTCTATGTTCAAATTGTAATTTCTTCTGCCTTTCTTCATGTTAAAATTGTAATTTCTTCTGCCTTTCTTCATGTTCAAATTGTAATTTCTTCTGCATTTTTCTATGTTAAAATTGTAATTTCTTCTGCCTTTCTTCATGTTCAAATTGTAATTTCTTCTGCATTTTTCTATGTTAAAATTGTAATTTCTTCTGCCTTTCTTCATGTTCAAATTGTAATTTCTTCTGCATTTTTCTATGTTAAAATTGTAATTTCTTCTGCATTTTTCTATGTTAAAATTGTAATTTCTTCTGCCTTTCTTCATGTTCAAATTGTAATTTCTTCTGCATTTTTCTATGTTAAAATTGTAATTTCTTCTGCCTTTCTTCATGTTCAAATTGTAATTTCTTCTGCATTTTTCTATGTTAAAATTGTAATTTCTTCTGCCTTTCTTCATGTTCAAATTGTAATTTCTTCTGCCTTTCTTCATGTTCAAATTGTAATTTCTTCTGCATTTTTCTATGTTAAAATTGTAATTTCTTCTGCCTTTCTTCATGTTCAAATTGTAATTTCTTCTGCATTTTTCTATGTTAAAATTGTAATTTCTTCTGCCTTTCTTCATGTTCAAATTGTAATTTCTTCTGCATTTTTCTATGTTAAAATTGTAATTTCTTCTGCCTTTCTTCATGTTCAAATTGTAATTTCTTCTGCATTTTTCTATGTTAAAATTGTAATTTCTTCTGCCTTTCTTCATGTTCAAATTGTAATTTCTTCTGCATTTTTCTATGTTAAAATTGTAATTTCTTCTGCCTTTCTTCATGTTCAAATTGTAATTTCTTCTGCATTTTTCTATGTTAAAATTGTAATTTCTTCTGCCTTTCTTCATGTTCAAATTGTAATTTCTTCTGCATTTTTCTATGTTAAAATTGTAATTTCTTCTGCCTTTCTTCATGTTCAAATTGTAATTTCTTCTGCATTTTTCTATGTTAAAATTGTAATTTCTTCTGCCTTTCTTCATGTTCAAATTGTAATTTCTTCTGCCTTTCTTCATGTTCAAATTGTAATTTCTTCTGCATTTTTCTATGTTAAAATTGTAATTTCTTCTGCCTTTCTTCATGTTCAAATTGTAATTTCTTCTGCATTTTTCTATGTTAAAATTGTAATTTCTTCTGCCTTTCTTCATGTTCAAATTGTAATTTCTTCTGCCTTTCTTCATGTTCAAATTGTAATTTCTTCTGCATTTTTCTATGTTAAAATTGTAATTTCTTCTGCCTTTCTTCATGTTCAAATTGTAATTTCTTCTGCATTTTTCTATGTTAAAATTGTAATTTCTTCTGCCTTTCTTCATGTTCAAATTGTAATTTCTTCTGCATTTTTCTATGTTAAAATTGTAATTTCTTCTGCCTTTCTTCATGTTCAAATTGTAATTTCTTCTGCCTTTCTTCATGTTCAAATTGTAATTTCTTCTGCCTTTCTTCATGTTCAAATTGTAATTTCTTCTGCATTTTTCTATGTTAAAATTGTAATTTCTTCTGCCTTTCTTCATGTTCAAATTGTAATTTCTTCTGCATTTTTCTATGTTAAAATTGTAATTTCTTCTGCCTTTCTTCATGTTCAAATTGTAATTTCTTCTGCCTTTCTTCATGTTCAAATTGTAATTTCTTCTGCATTTTTCTATGTTAAAATTGTAATTTCTTCTGCCTTTCTTCATGTTCAAATTGTAATTTCTTCTGCATTTTTCTATGTTAAAATTGTAATTTCTTCTGCCTTTCTTCATGTTCAAATTGTAATTTCTTCTGCATTTTTCTATGTTAAAATTGTAATTTCTTCTGCCTTTCTTCATGTTCAAATTGTAATTTCTTCTGCCTTTCTTCATGTTCAAATTGTAATTTCTTCTGCCTTTCTTCATGTTCAAATTGTAATTTCTTCTGCATTTTTCTATGTTAAAATTGTAATTTCTTCTGCCTTTCTTCATGTTCAAATTGTAATTTCTTCTGCATTTTTCTATGTTAAAATTGTAATTTCTTCTGCCTTTCTTCATGTTCAAATTGTAATTTCTTCTGCCTTTCTTCATGTTCAAATTGTAATTTCTTCTGCATTTTTCTATGTTAAAATTGTAATTTCTTCTGCCTTTCTTCATGTTCAAATTGTAATTTCTTCTGCATTTTTCTATGTTAAAATTGTAATTTCTTCTGCCTTTCTTCATGTTCAAATTGTAATTTCTTCTGCATTTTTCTATGTTAAAATTGTAATTTCTTCTGCCTTTCTTCATGTTCAAATTGTAATTTCTTCTGCATTTCTTCATGTTAAAATTGTAATTTCTTCTGCCTTTCTTCATGTTCAAATTGTAATTTCTTCTGCATTTTTCTATGTTAAAATTGTAATTTCTTCTGCCTTTCTTCATGTTCAAATTGTAATTTCTTCTGCATTTTTCTATGTTCAAATTGTAATTTCTTCTGCCTTTCTTCATGTTCAAATTGTAATTTCTTCTGCATTTTTCTATGTTAAAATTGTAATTTCTTCTGCCTTTCTTCATGTTCAAATTGTAATTTCTTCTGCATTTTTCTATGTTAAAATTGTAATTTCTTCTGCCTTTCTTCATGTTCAAATTGTAATTTCTTCTGCATTTTTCTATGTTAAAATTGTAATTTCTTCTGCCTTTCTTCATGTTCAAATTGTAATTTCTTCTGCATTTTTCTATGTTAAAATTGTAATTTCTTCTGCCTTTCTTCATGTTCAAATTGTAATTTCTTCTGCCTTTCTTCATGTTCAAATTGTAATTTCTTCTGCATTTTTCTATGTTAAAATTGTAATTTCTTCTGCCTTTCTTCATGTTCAAATTGTAATTTCTTCTGCATTTTTCTATGTTAAAATTGTAATTTCTTCTGCCTTTCTTCATGTTCAAATTGTAATTTCTTCTGCCTTTCTTCTATGTTAAAATTGTAATTTCTTCTGCCTTTCTTCATGTTCAAATTGTAATTTCTTCTGCATTTTTCTATGTTAAAATTGTAATTTCTTCTGCCTTTCTTCATGTTCAAATTGTAATTTCTTCTGCATTTTTCTATGTTAAAATTGTAATTTCTTCTGCCTTTCTTCATGTTCAAATTGTAATTTCTTCTGCCTTTCTTCATGTTCAAATTGTAATTTCTTCTGCATTTTTCTATGTTAAAATTGTAATTTCTTCTGCCTTTCTTCATGTTCAAATTGTAATTTCTTCTGCATTTTTCTATGTTAAAATTGTAATTTCTTCTGCCTTTCTTCATGTTCAAATTGTAATTTCTTCTGCATTTTTCTATGTTAAAATTGTAATTTCTTCTGCCTTTCTTCATGTTCAAATTGTAATTTCTTCTGCATTTTTCTATGTTAAAATTGTAATTTCTTCTGCCTTTCTTCATGTTAAAATTGTAATTTCTTCTGCCTTTCTTCATGTTCAAATTGTAATTTCTTCTGCATTTTTCTATGTTAAAATTGTAATTTCTTCTGCCTTTCTTCATGTTAAAATTGTAATTTCTTCTGCCTTTCTTCATGTTCAAATTGTAATTTCTTCTGCCTTTCTTCATGTTCAAATTGTAATTTCTTCTGCATTTTTCTATGTTAAAATTGTAATTTCTTCTGCCTTTCTTCATGTTCAAATTGTAATTTCTTCTGCATTTTTCTATGTTAAAATTGTAATTTCTTCTGCCTTTCTTCATGTTCAAATTGTAATTTCTTCTGCATTTTTCTATGTTAAAATTGTAATTTCTTCTGCCTTTCTTCATGTTCAAATTGTAATTTCTTCTGCATTTTTCTATGTTAAAATTGTAATTTCTTCTGCCTTTCTTCATGTTCAAATTGTAATTTCTTCTGCATTTTTCTATGTTAAAATTGTAATTTCTTCTGCCTTTCTTCATGTTCAAATTGTAATTTCTTCTGCATTTTTCTATGTTAAAATTGTAATTTCTTCTGCCTTTCTTCATGTTCAAATTGTAATTTCTTCTGCATTTTTCTATGTTAAAATTGTAATTTCTTCTGCCTTTCTTCATGTTAAAATTGTAATTTCTTCTGCCTTTCTTCATGTTCAAATTGTAATTTCTTCTGCATTTTTCTATGTTAAAATTGTAATTTCTTCTGCCTTTCTTCATGTTCAAATTGTAATTTCTTCTGCATTTTTCTATGTTAAAATTGTAATTTCTTCTGCCTTTCTTCATGTTCAAATTGTAATTTCTTCTGCTTTTCTATGTTAAAATTGTAATTTCTTCTGCCTTTCTTCATGTTCAAATTGTAATTTCTTCTGCATTTTTCTATGTTAAAATTGTAATTTCTTCTGCCTTTCTTCATGTTAAAATTGTAATTTCTTCTGCCTTTCTTCATGTTCAAATTGTAATTTCTTCTGCATTTTTCTATGTTAAAATTGTAATTTCTTCTGCCTTTCTTCATGTTAAAATTGTAATTTCTTCTGCCTTTCTTCATGTTCAAATTGTAATTTCTTCTGCATTTTTCTATGTTAAAATTGTAATTTCTTCTGCCCTTTCTTCATGTTCAAATTGTAATTTCTTCTGCATTTTTCTATGTTAAAATTGTAATTTCTTCTGCCTTTCTTCATGTTCAAATTGTAATTTCTTCTGCATTTCTTCTATGTTAAAATTGTAATTTCTTCTGCCTTTCTTCATGTTCAAATTGTAATTTCTTCTGCATTTTTCTATGTTAAAATTGTAATTTCTTCTGCCTTTCTTCATGTTCAAATTGTAATTTCTTCTGCATTTTTCTATGTTAAAATTGTAATTTCTTCTGCCTTTCTTCATGTTCAAATTGTAATTTCTTCTGCATTTTTCTATGTTAAAATTGTAATTTCTTCTGCCTTTCTTCATGTTCAAATTGTAATTTCTTCTGCATTTTTCTATGTTAAAATTGTAATTTCTTCTGCCTTTCTTCATGTTCAAATTGTAATTTCTTCTGCCTTTCTTCATGTTCAAATTGTAATTTCTTCTGCATTTTTCTATGTTAAAATTGTAATTTCTTCTGCCTTTCTTCATGTTAAAATTGTAATTTCTTCTGCATTTTTCTATGTTAAAATTGTAATTTCTTCTGCCTTTCTTCATGTTCAAATTGTAATTTCTTCTGCATTTTTCTATGTTAAAATTGTAATTTCTTCTGCCTTTCTTCATGTTCAAATTGTAATTTCTTCTGCATTTTTCTATGTTAAAATTGTAATTTCTTCTGCCTTTCTTCATGTTCAAATTGTAATTTCTTCTGCATTTTTCTATGTTAAAATTGTAATTTCTTCTGCCTTTCTTCATGTTCAATTGTAATTTCTTCTGCATTTTTCTATGTTAAAATTGTAATTTCTTCTGCTTTCTTCTATGTTAAAATTGTAATTTCTTCTGCCTTTCTTCATGTTCAAATTGTAATTTCTTCTGCATTTTTCTATGTTAAAATTGTAATTTCTTCTGCCTTTCTTCATGTTCAAATTGTAATTTCTTCTGCCTTTCTTCATGTTCAAATTGTAATTTCTTCTGCATTTTTCTATGTTAAAATTGTAATTTCTTCTGCCTTTCTTCATGTTCAAATTGTAATTTCTTCTGCATTTTTCTATGTTAAAATTGTAATTTCTTCTGCCTTTCTTCATGTTCAAATTGTAATTTCTTCTGCATTTTTCTATGTTAAAATTGTAATTTCTTCTGCCTTTCTTCATGTTCAAATTGTAATTTCTTCTGCATTTTTCTATGTTAAAATTGTAATTTCTTCTGCCTTTCTTCATGTTCAAATTGTAATTTCTTCTGCATTTTTCTATGTTAAAATTGTAATTTCTTCTGCCTTTCTTCATGTTCAAATTGTAATTTCTTCTGCATTTTTCTATGTTAAAATTGTAATTTCTTCTGCCTTTCTTCATGTTCAAATTGTAATTTCTTCTGCATTTTTCTATGTTAAAATTGTAATTTCTTCTGCCTTTCTTCATGTTCAAATTGTAATTTCTTCTGCATTTTTCTATGTTAAAATTGTAATTTCTTCTGCCTTTCTTCATGTTCAAATTGTAATTTCTTCTGCATTTTTCTATGTTAAAATTGTAATTTCTTTCTGCCTTTCTCATGTTCAAATTGTAATTTCTTCTGCCTTTCTTCATGTTCAAATTGTAATTTCTTCTGCATTTTTCTATGTTAAAATTGTAATTTCTTCTGCCTTTCTTCATGTTCAAATTGTAATTTCTTCTGCATTTTTCTATGTTAAAATTGTAATTTCTTCTGCCTTTCTTCATGTTCAAATTGTAATTTCTTCTGCCTTTTTTCTATGTTCAAATTGTAATTTCTTCTGCCTTTCTTCATGTTCAAATTGTAATTTCTTCTGCATTTTTCTATGTTAAAATTGTAATTTCTTCTGCCTTTCTTCATGTTAAAATTGTAATTTCTTCTGCCTTTCTTCATGTTCAAATTGTAATTTCTTCTGCATTTTTCTATGTTAAAATTGTAATTTCTTCTGCCTTTCTTCTATGTTAAAATTGTAATTTCTTCTGCCTTTCTTCATGTTCAAATTGTAATTTCTTCTGCATTTTTCTATGTTAAAATTGTAATTTCTTCTGCCTTTCTTCATGTTCAAAATTGTAATTTCTTCTGCCTTTCTTCTATGTTAAAATTGTAATTTCTTCTGCCTTTCTTCATGTTCAAATTGTAATTTCTTCTGCATTTTTCTATGTTAAAATTGTAATTTCTTCTGCCTTTCTTCATGTTCAAATTGTAATTTCTTCTGCATTTTTCTATGTTAAAATTGTAATTTCTTCTGCCTTTCTTCATGTTAAAATTGTAATTTCTTCTGCCTTTCTTCATGTTCAAATTGTAATTTCTTCTGCATTTTTCTATGTTAAAATTGTAATTTCTTCTGCCTTTCTTCATGTTCAAATTGTAATTTCTTCTGCATTTTTCTATGTTAAAATTGTAATTTCTTCTGCCTTTCTTCATGTTCAAATTGTAATTTCTTCTGCATTTTTCTATGTTCAAATTGTAATTTCTTCTGCCTTTCTTCATGTTCAAATTGTAATTTCTTCTGCATTTTTCTATGTTAAAATTGTAATTTCTTCTGCCTTTCTTCATGTTCAAATTGTAATTTCTTCTGCATTTTTCTATGTTAAAATTGTAATTTCTTCTGCCTTTCTTCATGTTCAAATTGTAATTTCTTCTGCATTTTTCTATGTTAAAATTGTAATTTCTTCTGCCTTTCTTCATGTTAAAATTGTAATTTCTTCTGCCTTTCTTCATGTTCAAATTGTAATTTCTTCTGCATTTTTCTATGTTAAAATTGTAATTTCTTCTGCCTTTCTTCATGTTCAAATTGTAATTTCTTCTGCATTTTTCTATGTTAAAATTGTAATTTCTTCTGCCTTTCTTCATGTTAAAATTGTAATTTCTTCTGCCTTTCTTCATGTTCAAATTGTAATTTCTTCTGCCTTTCTTCATGTTCAAATTGTAATTTCTTCTGCATTTTTCTATGTTAAAATTGTAATTTCTTCTGCCTTTCTTCATGTTAAAATTGTAATTTCTTCTGCCTTTCTTCATGTTCAAATTGTAATTTCTTCTGCATTTTTCTATGTTAAAATTGTAATTTCTTCTGCCTTTCTTCATGTTAAAATTGTAATTTCTTCTGCCTTTCTTCATGTTCAAATTGTAATTTCTTCTGCATTTTTCTATGTTAAAATTGTAATTTCTTCTGCCTTTCTTCATGTTCAAATTGTAATTTCTTCTGCCTTTCTTCATGTTAAAATTGTAATTTCTTCTGCCTTTCTTCATGTTCAAATTGTAATTTCTTCTGCATTTTTCTATGTTAAAATTGTAATTTCTTCTGCCTTTCTTCATGTTCAAATTGTAATTTCTTCTGCATTTTTCTATGTTAAAATTGTAATTTCTTCTGCCTTTCTTCATGTTAAAATTGTAATTTCTTCTGCCTTTCTTCATGTTCAAATTGTAATTTCTTCTGCATTTTTCTATGTTAAAATTGTAATTTCTTCTGCCTTTCTTCATGTTCAAATTGTAATTTCTTCTGCATTTTTCTATGTTAAAATTGTAATTTCTTCTGCCTTTCTTCATGTTCAAATTGTAATTTCTTCTGCATTTTTCTATGTTAAAATTGTAATTTCTTCTGCATTTTTCTCATGTTAAAATTGTAATTTCTTCTGCCTTTCTTCATGTTCAAATTGTAATTTCTTCTGCCTTTCTTCTATGTTCAAATTGTAATTTCTTCTGCCTTTCTTCATGTTCAAATTGTAATTTCTTCTGCATTTTTCTATGTAAAATTGTAATTTCTTCTGCCTTTCTTCATGTTAAAATTGTAATTTCTTCTGCATTTTTCTATGTTAAAATTGTAATTTCTTCTGCCTTTCTTCATGTTCAAATTGTAATTTCTTCTGCATTTTTCTATGTTAAAATTGTAATTTCTTCTGCCTTTCTTCATGTTCAAATTGTAATTTCTTCTGCATTTTTCTATGTTAAAATTGTAATTTCTTCTGCCTTTCTTCATGTTCAAATTGTAATTTCTTCTGCATTTTTCTATGTTAAAATTGTAATTTCTTCTGCCTTTCTTCATGTTCAAATTGTAATTTCTTCTGCATTTTTCTATGTTAAAATTGTAATTTCTTCTGCCTTTCTTCATGTTCAAATTGTAATTTCTTCTGCATTTCTTCTATGTTAAAATTGTAATTTCTTCTGCCTTTCTTCATGTTCAAATTGTAATTTCTTCTGCCTTTCTTCATGTTCAAATTGTAATTTCTTCTGCATTTTTCTATGTTCAAATTGTAATTTCTTCTGCCTTTCTTCATGTTAAAATTGTAATTTCTTCTGCCTTTCTTCTATGTTAAAATTGTAATTTCTTCTGCCTTTCTTCATGTTCAAATTGTAATTTCTTCTGCATTTTTCTATGTTAAAATTGTAATTTCTTCTGCCTTTCTTCATGTTCAAATTGTAATTTCTTCTGCATTTTTCTATGTTAAAATTGTAATTTCTTCTGCCTTTCTTCATGTTCAAATTGTAATTTCTTCTGCATTTTTCTATGTTAAAATTGTAATTTCTTCTGCCTTTCTTCATGTTCAAATTGTAATTTCTTCTGCATTTTTCTATGTTAAAATTGTAATTTCTTCTGCCTTTCTTCATGTTCAAATTGTAATTTCTTCTGCATTTTTCTATGTTAAAATTGTAATTTCTTCTGCCTTTCTTCATGTTCAAATTGTAATTTCTTCTGCATTTTTCTATGTTAAAATTGTAATTTCTTCTGCCTTTCTTCATGTTCAAATTGTAATTTCTTCTGCCTTTCTTCATGTTCAAATTGTAATTTCTTCTGCATTTTTCTATGTTAAAATTGTAATTTCTTCTGCCTTTCTTCATGTTCAAATTGTAATTTCTTCTGCCTTTCTTCATGTTCAAATTGTAATTTCTTCTGCATTTTTCTATGTTAAAATTGTAATTTCTTCTGCCTTTCTTCATGTTCAAATTGTAATTTCTTCTGCATTTTTCTATGTTAAAATTGTAATTTCTTCTGCCTTTCTTCATGTTCAAATTGTAATTTCTTCTGCATTTTTCTATGTTAAAATTGTAATTTCTTCTGCCTTTCTTCATGTTCAAATTGTAATTTCTTCTGCATTTTTCTATGTTAAAATTGTAATTTCTTCTGCCTTTCTTCATGTTCAAATTGTAATTTCTTCTGCATTTTTCTATGTTAAAATTGTAATTTCTTCTGCCTTTCTTCATGTTCAAATTGTAATTTCTTCTGCATTTTTCTATGTTAAAATTGTAATTTCTTCTGCCTTTCTTCATGTTCAAATTGTAATTTCTTCTGCATTTTTCTATGTTAAAATTGTAATTTCTTCTGCCTTTCTTCATGTTCAAATTGTAATTTCTTCTGCATTTTTCTATGTTAAAATTGTAATTTCTTCTGCCTTTCTTCATGTTCAAATTGTAATTTCTTCTGCATTTTTCTATGTTAAAATTGTAATTTCTTCTGCCTTTCTTCATGTTAAAATTGTAATTTCTTCTGCCTTTCTTCATGTTCAAATTGTAATTTCTTCTGCATTTTTCTATGTTCAAATTGTAATTTCTTCTGCCTTTCTTCATGTTCAAATTGTAATTTCTTCTGCATTTTTCTATGTTCAAATTGTAATTTCTTCTGCCTTTCTTCATGTTCAAATTGTAATTTCTTCTGCATTTTTCTATGTTAAAATTGTAATTTCTTCTGCCTTTCTTCATGTTCAAATTGTAATTTCTTCTGCATTTTTCTATGTTAAAATTGTAATTTCTTCTGCCTTTCTTCATGTTCAAATTGTAATTTCTTCTGCATTTTTCTATGTTAAAATTGTAATTTCTTCTGCCTTTCTTCATGTTCAAATTGTAATTTCTTCTGCATTTTTCTATGTTAAAATTGTAATTTCTTCTGCCTTTCTTCATGTTCAAATTGTAATTTCTTCTGCCTTTCTTCATGTTCAAATTGTAATTTCTTCTGCATTTCTTCTATGTTAAAATTGTAATTTTCTTCTGCATTTATTTTCTCTAATGTTCAAATTGTAATTTCTTCTGCCTTTCTTCATGTTCAAATTGTAATTTCTTCTGCATTTTTCTATGTTAAAATTGTAATTTCTTCTGCCTTTCTTCATGTTCAAATTGTAATTTCTTCTGCATTTTTCTATGTTAAAATTGTAATTTCTTCTGCCTTTCTTCATGTTCAAATTGTAATTTCTTCTGCATTTTTCTATGTTAAAATTGTAATTTCTTCTGCCTTTCTTCATGTTCAAATTGTAATTTCTTCTGCATTTTTCTATGTTAAAATTGTAATTTCTTCTGCCTTTCTTCATGTTCAAATTGTAATTTCTTCTGCATTTTTCTATGTTAAAATTGTAATTTCTTCTGCCTTTCTTCATGTTCAAATTGTAATTTCTTCTGCATTTTTCTATGTTCAAATTGTAATTTCTTCTGCCTTTCTTCATGTTCAAATTGTAATTTCTTCTGCATTTTTCTATGTTAAAATTGTAATTTCTTCTGCCTTTCTTCATGTTCAAATTGTAATTTCTTCTGCATTTTTCTATGTTAAAATTGTAATTTCTTCTGCCTTTCTTCATGTTCAAATTGTAATTTCTTCTGCATTTTTCTATGTTAAAATTGTAATTTCTTCTGCCTTTCTTCATGTTCAAATTGTAATTTCTTCTGCATTTTTCTATGTTAAAATTGTAATTTCTTCTGCCTTTCTTCATGTTCAAATTGTAATTTCTTCTGCATTTTTCTATGTTCAAATTGTAATTTCTTCTGCCTTTCTTCATGTTCAAATTGTAATTTCTTCTGCATTTTTCTATGTTAAAATTGTAATTTCTTCTGCCTTTCTTCATGTTCAAATTGTAATTTCTTCTGCATTTTTCTATGTTAAAATTGTAATTTCTTCTGCCTTTCTTCATGTTCAAATTGTAATTTCTTCTGCATTTTTCTATGTTAAAATTGTAATTTCTTCTGCCTTTCTTCATGTTCAAATTGTAATTTCTTCTGCATTTTTCTATGTTAAAATTGTAATTTCTTCTGCCTTTCTTCATGTTCAAATTGTAATTTCTTCTGCATTTTTCTATGTTAAAATTGTAATTTCTTCTGCCTTTCTTCTATGTTAAAATTGTAATTTCTTCTGCCTTTCTTCATGTTCAAATTGTAATTTCTTCTGCATTTTTCTATGTTAAAATTGTAATTTCTTCTGCCTTTCTTCATGTTCAAATTGTAATTTCTTCTGCCTTTCTTCATGTTCAAATTGTAATTTCTTCTGCATTTTTCTATGTTAAAATTGTAATTTCTTCTGCCTTTCTTCATGTTCAAATTGTAATTTCTTCTGCATTTTTCTATGTTAAAATTGTAATTTCTTCTGCCTTTCTTCATGTTCAAATTGTAATTTCTTCTGCATTTTTCTATGTTAAAATTGTAATTTCTTCTGCCTTTCTTCATGTTCAAATTGTAATTTCTTCTGCATTTTTCTATGTTAAAATTGTAATTTCTTCTGCCTTTCTTCATGTTCAAATTTTAATTTCTTCTGCCTTTCTTCATGTTCAAATTGTAATTTCTTCTGCATTTTTCTATGTTAAAATTGTAATTTCTTCTGCCTTTCTTCATGTTCAAATTGTAATTTCTTCTGCATTTTTCTATGTTAAAATTGTAATTTCTTCTGCCTTTCTTCATGTTCAAATTGTAATTTCTTCTGCATTTTTCTATGTTCAAATTGTAATTTCTTCTGCCTTTCTTCATGTTCAAATTGTAATTTCTTCTGCCTTTCTTCATGTTCAAATTGTAATTTCTTCTGCATTTTTCTATGTTAAAATTGTAATTTCTTCTGCCTTTCTTCATGTTCAAATTGTAATTTCTTCTGCATTTTTCTATGTTAAAATTGTAATTTCTTCTGCCTTTCTTCATGTTCAAATTGTAATTTCTTCTGCATTTTTCTATGTTCAAATTGTAATTTCTTCTGCCTTTCTTCATGTTCAAATTGTAATTTCTTCTGCCTTTCTTCATGTTCAAATTGTAATTTCTTCTGCATTTTTCTATGTTAAAATTGTAATTTCTTCTGCCTTTCTTCATGTTCAAATTGTAATTTCTTCTGCATTTTTCTATGTTAAAATTGTAATTTCTTCTGCCTTTCTTCATGTTCAAATTGTAATTTCTTCTGCATTTTTCTATGTTCAAATTGTAATTTCTTCTGCCTTTCTTCATGTTAAAATTGTAATTTCTTCTGCCTTTCTTCATGTTAAAATTGTAATTTCTTCTGCCTTTCTTCATGTTCAAACTGTAATTTCTTCTGCATTTTTCTATGTTAAAATTTTAATTTCTTCTGCCTTTCTTCATGTTCAAATTGTAATTTCTTCTGCATTTTTCTATGTTAAAATTGTAATTTCTTCTGCCTTTCTTCATGTTCAAATTGTAATTTCTTCTGCATTTTTCTATGTTCAAATTGTAATTTCTTCTGCCTTTCTTCATGTTCAAATTGTAATTTCTTCTGCCTTTCTTCATGTTCAAATTGTAATTTCTTCTGCCTTTCTTCATGTTCAAATTGTAATTTCTTCTGCATTTTTCTATGTTAAAATTGTAATTTCTTCTGCCTTTCTTCATGTTCAAATTGTAATTTCTTCTGCCTTTCTTCATGTTCAAATTGTAATTTCTTCTGCCTTTCTTCATGTTCAAATTGTAATTTCTTCTGCATTTTTCTATGTTAAAATTGTAATTTCTTCTGCCTTTCTTCATGTTCAAATTGTAATTTCTTCTGCCTTTCTTCATGTTAAAATTGTAATTTCTTCTGCCTTTCTTCATGTTCAAATTGTAATTTCTTCTGCATTTTTCTATGTTAAAATTGTAATTTCTTCTGCCTTTCTTCATGTTCAAATTGTAATTTCTTCTGCATTTTTCTATGTTAAAATTGTAATTTCTTCTGCCTTTCTTCATGTTAAAATTGTAATTTCTTCTGCCTTTCTTCATGTTAAAATTGTAATTTCTTCTGCCTTTCTTCATGTTCAAATTGTAATTTCTTCTGCATTTTTCTATGTTAAAATTGTAATTTCTTCTGCCTTTCTTCATGTTCAAATTGTAATTTCTTCTGCATTTTTCTATGTTAAAATTGTAATTTCTTCTGCCTTTCTTCATGTTCAAATTGTAATTTCTTCTGCATTTTTCTATGTTAAAATTGTAATTTCTTCTGCCTTTCTTCATGTTAAAATTGTAATTTCTTCTGCCTTTCTTCATGTTCAAATTGTAATTTCTTCTGCATTTTTCTATGTTCAAATTGTAATTTCTTCTGCCTTTCTTCATGTTCAAATTGTAATTTCTTCTGCATTTTTCTATGTTCAAATTGTAATTTCTTCTGCCTTTCTTCATGTTCAAATTGTAATTTCTTCTGCATTTTTCTATGTTAAAATTGTAATTTCTTCTGCCTTTCTTCATGTTCAAATTGTAATTTCTTCTGCATTTTTCTATGTTAAAATTGTAATTTCTTCTGCCTTTCTTCATGTTCAAATTGTAATTTCTTCTGCATTTTTCTATGTTCAAATTGTAATTTCTTCTGCCTTTCTTCATGTTCAAATTGTAATTTCTTCTGCATTTTTCTATGTTAAAATTGTAATTTCTTCTGCCTTTCTTCATGTTCAAATTGTAATTTCTTCTGCATTTTTCTATGTTAAAATTGTAATTTCTTCTGCCTTTCTTCATGTTCAAATTGTAATTTCTTCTGCATTTTTCTATGTTAAAATTGTAATTTCTTCTGCCTTTCTTCATGTTCAAACTGTAATTTCTTCTGCATTTTTCTATGTTAAAATTGTAATTTCTTCTGCCTTTCTTCATGTTCAAATTGTAATTTCTTCTGCATTTTTCTATGTTAAAATTGTAATTTCTTCTGCCTTTCTTCATGTTAAAATTGTAATTTCTTCTGCCTTTCTTCATGTTCAAATTGTAATTTCTTCTGCCTTTCTTCATGTTCAAATTGTAATTTCTTCTGCATTTTTCTATGTTAAAATTGTAATTTCTTCTGCCTTTCTTCATGTTCAAATTGTAATTTCTTCTGCATTTTTCTATGTTAAAATTGTAATTTCTTCTGCCTTTCTTCATGTTAAAATTGTAATTTCTTCTGCCTTTCTTCATGTTCAAATTGTAATTTCTTCTGCATTTTTCTATGTTAAAATTGTAATTTCTTCTGCCTTTCTTCATGTTCAAATTGTAATTTCTTCTGCATTTTTCTATGTTAAAATTGTAATTTCTTCTGCCTTTCTTCATGTTAAAATTGTAATTTCTTCTGCCTTTCTTCATGTTCAAATTGTAATTTCTTCTGCCTTTCTTCATGTTCAAATTGTAATTTCTTCTGCATTTTTCTATGTTAAAATTGTAATTTCTTCTGCCTTTCTTCATGTTAAAATTGTAATTTCTTCTGCCTTTCTTCATGTTCAAATTGTAATTTCTTCTGCATTTTTCTATGTTAAAATTGTAATTTCTTCTGCCTTTCTTCATGTTAAAATTGTAATTTCTTCTGCCTTTCTTCATGTTCAAATTGTAATTTCTTCTGCATTTTTCTATGTTAAAATTGTAATTTCTTCTGCCTTTCTTCATGTTCAAATTGTAATTTCTTCTGCATTTTTCTATGTTAAAATTGTAATTTCTTCTGCCTTTCTTCATGTTCAAATTGTAATTTCTTCTGCATTTTTCTATGTTAAAATTGTAATTTCTTCTGCCTTTCTTCATGTTCAAATTGTAATTTCTTCTGCATTTTTCTATGTTAAAATTGTAATTTCTTCTGCCTTTCTTCATGTTCAAATTGTAATTTCTTCTGCATTTTTCTATGTTCAAATTGTAATTTCTTCTGCCTTTCTTCATGTTCAAATTGTAATTTCTTCTGCATTTTTCTATGTTAAAATTGTAATTTCTTCTGCCTTTCTTCATGTTCAAATTGTAATTTCTTCTGCCTTTCTTCATGTTCAAATTGTAATTTCTTCTGCATTTTTCTATGTTAAAATTGTAATTTCTTCTGCCTTTCTTCATGTTCAAATTGTAATTTCTTCTGCATTTTTCTATGTTAAAATTGTAATTTCTTCTGCCTTTCTTCATGTTCAAATTGTAATTTCTTCTGCATTTTTCTATGTTAAAATTGTAATTTCTTCTGCCTTTCTTCATGTTAAAATTGTAATTTCTTCTGCCTTTCTTCATGTTCAAATTGTAATTTCTTCTGCATTTTTCTATGTTAAAATTGTAATTTCTTCTGCCTTTCGTCATGTTCAAATTGTAATTTCTTCTGCATTTTTCTATGTTAAAATTGTAATTTCTTCTGCCTTTCTTCATGTTAAAATTGTAATTTCTTCTGCCTTTCTTCATGTTCAAATTGTAATTTCTTCTGCCTTTCTTCATGTTCAAATTGTAATTTCTTCTGCCTTTCTTCATGTTCAAATTGTAATTTCTTCTGCATTTTTCTATGTTAAAATTGTAATTTCTTCTGCCTTTCTTCATGTTCAAATTGTAATTTCTTCTGCCTTTCTTCATGTTCAAATTGTAATTTCTTCTGCCTTTCTTCATGTTCAAATTGTAATTTCTTCTGCATTTTTCTATGTTAAAATTGTAATTTCTTCTGCCTTTCTTCATGTTCAAATTGTAATTTCTTCTGCCTTTCTTCATGTTAAAATTGTAATTTCTTCTGCCTTTCTTCATGTTCAAATTGTAATTTCTTCTGCATTTTTCTATGTTAAAATTGTAATTTCTTCTGCCTTTCTTCATGTTCAAATTGTAATTTCTTCTGCATTTTTCTATGTTAAAATTGTAATTTCTTCTGCCTTTCTTCATGTTAAAATTGTAATTTCTTCTGCCTTTCTTCATGTTAAAATTGTAATTTCTTCTGCCTTTCTTCATGTTCAAATTGTAATTTCTTCTGCATTTTTCTATGTTAAAATTGTAATTTCTTCTGCCTTTCTTCATGTTCAAATTGTAATTTCTTCTGCATTTTTCTATGTTAAAATTGTAATTTCTTCTGCCTTTCTTCATGTTCAAATTGTAATTTCTTCTGCATTTTTCTATGTTAAAATTGTAATTTCTTCTGCCTTTCTTCATGTTAAAATTGTAATTTCTTCTGCCTTTCTTCATGTTCAAATTGTAATTTCTTCTGCATTTTTCTATGTTCAAATTGTAATTTCTTCTGCCTTTCTTCATGTTCAAATTGTAATTTCTTCTGCATTTTTCTATGTTCAAATTGTAATTTCTTCTGCCTTTCTTCATGTTCAAATTGTAATTTCTTCTGCATTTTTCTATGTTAAAATTGTAATTTCTTCTGCCTTTCTTCATGTTCAAATTGTAATTTCTTCTGCATTTTTCTATGTTAAAATTGTAATTTCTTCTGCCTTTCTTCATGTTCAAATTGTAATTTCTTCTGCATTTTTCTATGTTCAAATTGTAATTTCTTCTGCCTTTCTTCATGTTCAAATTGTAATTTCTTCTGCATTTTTCTATGTTAAAATTGTAATTTCTTCTGCCTTTCTTCATGTTCAAATTGTAATTTCTTCTGCATTTTTCTATGTTAAAATTGTAATTTCTTCTGCCTTTCTTCATGTTCAAATTGTAATTTCTTCTGCATTTTTCTATGTTAAAATTGTAATTTCTTCTGCCTTTCTTCATGTTCAAACTGTAATTTCTTCTGCATTTTTCTATGTTAAAATTGTAATTTCTTCTGCCTTTCTTCATGTTCAAATTGTAATTTCTTCTGCATTTTTCTATGTTAAAATTGTAATTTCTTCTGCCTTTCTTCATGTTAAAATTGTAATTTCTTCTGCCTTTCTTCATGTTCAAATTGTAATTTCTTCTGCCTTTCTTCATGTTCAAATTGTAATTTCTTCTGCATTTTTCTATGTTAAAATTGTAATTTCTTCTGCCTTTCTTCATGTTCAAATTGTAATTTCTTCTGCATTTTTCTATGTTAAAATTGTAATTTCTTCTGCCTTTCTTCATGTTAAAATTGTAATTTCTTCTGCCTTTCTTCATGTTCAAATTGTAATTTCTTCTGCATTTTTCTATGTTAAAATTGTAATTTCTTCTGCCTTTCTTCATGTTCAAATTGTAATTTCTTCTGCATTTTTCTATGTTAAAATTGTAATTTCTTCTGCCTTTCTTCATGTTAAAATTGTAATTTCTTCTGCCTTTCTTCATGTTCAAATTGTAATTTCTTCTGCCTTTCTTCATGTTCAAATTGTAATTTCTTCTGCATTTTTCTATGTTAAAATTGTAATTTCTTCTGCCTTTCTTCATGTTAAAATTGTAATTTCTTCTGCCTTTCTTCATGTTCAAATTGTAATTTCTTCTGCATTTTTCTATGTTAAAATTGTAATTTCTTCTGCCTTTCTTCATGTTAAAATTGTAATTTCTTCTGCCTTTCTTCATGTTCAAATTGTAATTTCTTCTGCATTTTTCTATGTTAAAATTGTAATTTCTTCTGCCTTTCTTCATGTTCAAATTGTAATTTCTTCTGCATTTTTCTATGTTAAAATTGTAATTTCTTCTGCCTTTCTTCATGTTCAAATTGTAATTTCTTCTGCATTTTTCTATGTTAAAATTGTAATTTCTTCTGCCTTTCTTCATGTTCAAATTGTAATTTCTTCTGCATTTTTCTATGTTAAAATTGTAATTTCTTCTGCCTTTCTTCATGTTCAAATTGTAATTTCTTCTGCATTTTTCTATGTTCAAATTGTAATTTCTTCTGCCTTTCTTCATGTTCAAATTGTAATTTCTTCTGCATTTTTCTATGTTAAAATTGTAATTTCTTCTGCCTTTCTTCATGTTCAAATTGTAATTTCTTCTGCCTTTCTTCATGTTCAAATTGTAATTTCTTCTGCATTTTTCTATGTTAAAATTGTAATTTCTTCTGCCTTTCTTCATGTTCAAATTGTAATTTCTTCTGCATTTTTCTATGTTAAAATTGTAATTTCTTCTGCCTTTCTTCATGTTCAAATTGTAATTTCTTCTGCATTTTTTCTATGTTAAAATTGTAATTTCTTCTGCCTTTCTTCATGTTAAAATTGTAATTTCTTCTGCCTTTCTTCATGTTCAAATTGTAATTTCTTCTGCATTTTTCTATGTTAAAATTGTAATTTCTTCTGCCTTTCGTCATGTTCAAATTGTAATTTCTTCTGCATTTTTCTATGTTAAAATTGTAATTTCTTCTGCCTTTCTTCATGTTAAAATTGTAATTTCTTCTGCCTTTCTTCATGTTCAAATTGTAATTTCTTCTGCATTTTTCTATGTTAAAATTGTAATTTCTTCTGCCTTTCTTCATGTTCAAATTGTAATTTCTTCTGCATTTTTCTATGTTAAAATTGTAATTTCTTCTGCCTTTCTTCATGTTCAAATTTTAATTTCTTCTGCCTTTCTTCATGTTCAAATTGTAATTTCTTCTGCATTTTTCTATGTTAAAATTGTAATTTCTTCTGCCTTTCTTCATGTTCAAATTGTAATTTCTTCTGCATTTTTCTATGTTAAAATTGTAATTTCTTCTGCCTTTCTTCATGTTAAAATTGTAATTTCTTCTGCCTTTCTTCATGTTCAAATTGTAATTTCTTCTGCATTTTTCTATGTTAAAATTGTAATTTCTTCTGCCTTTCTTCATGTTAAAATTGTAATTTCTTCTGCCTTTCTTCATGTTCAAATTGTAATTTCTTCTGCATTTTTCTATGTTAAAATTGTAATTTCTTCTGCCTTTCTTCATGTTCAAATTGTAATTTCTTCTGCATTTTTCTATGTTAAAATTGTAATTTCTTCTGCCTTTCTTCATGTTCAAATTGTAATTTCTTCTGCATTTTTCTATGTTAAAATTGTAATTTCTTCTGCCTTTCTTCATGTTCAAATTGTAATTTCTTCTGCTATTTTTCTATGTTAAAATTGTAATTTCTTCTGCCTTTCTTCATGTTCAAATTGTAATTTCTTCTGCATTTTTCTATGTTCAAATTGTAATTTCTTCTGCCTTTCTTCATGTTCAAATTGTAATTTCTTCTGCATTTTTCTATGTTAAAATTGTAATTTCTTCTGCCTTTCTTCATGTTCAAATTGTAATTTCTTCTGCCTTTCTTCATGTTCAAATTGTAATTTCTTCTGCATTTTTCTATGTTAAAATTGTAATTTCTTCTGCCTTTCTTCATGTTCAAATTGTAATTTCTTCTGCATTTTTCTATGTTAAAATTGTAATTTCTTCTGCCTTTCTTCATGTTCAAATTGTAATTTCTTCTGCATTTTTCTATGTTAAAATTGTAATTTCTTCTGCCTTTCTTCATGTTAAAATTGTAATTTCTTCTGCCTTTCTTCATGTTCAAATTGTAATTTCTTCTGCATTTTTCTATGTTAAAATTGTAATTTCTTCTGCCTTTCGTCATGTTCAAATTGTAATTTCTTCTGCATTTTTCTATGTTAAAATTGTAATTTCTTCTGCCTTTCTTCATGTTAAAATTGTAATTTCTTCTGCCTTTCTTCATGTTCAAATTGTAATTTCTTCTGCATTTTTCTATGTTAAAATTGTAATTTCTTCTGCCTTTCTTCATGTTCAAATTGTAATTTCTTCTGCATTTTTCTATGTTAAAATTGTAATTTCTTCTGCCTTTCTTCATGTTCAAATTTTAATTTCTTCTGCCTTTCTTCATGTTCAAATTGTAATTTCTTCTGCATTTTTCTATGTTAAAATTGTAATTTCTTCTGCCTTTCTTCATGTTCAAATTGTAATTTCTTCTGCATTTTTCTATGTTAAAATTGTAATTTCTTCTGCCTTTCTTCATGTTCAAATTGTAATTTCTTCTGCATTTTTCTATGTTAAAATTGTAATTTCTTCTGCCTTTCTTCATGTTCAAATTGTAATTTCTTCTGCATTTTTCTATGTTAAAATTGTAATTTCTTCTGCCTTTCTTCATGTTCAAATTGTAATTTCTTCTGCATTTTTCTATGTTCAAATTGTAATTTCTTCTGCCTTTCTTCATGTTCAAATTGTAATTTCTTCTGCATTTTTCTATGTTAAAATTGTAATTTCTTCTGCCTTTCTTCATGTTCAAATTGTAATTTCTTCTGCCTTTCTTCATGTTCAAATTGTAATTTCTTCTGCATTTTTCTATGTTAAAATTGTAATTTCTTCTGCCTTTCTTCATGTTCAAATTGTAATTTCTTCTGCATTTTTTCTATGTTAAAATTGTAATTTCTTCTGCCTTTCTTCATGTTCAAATTGTAATTTCTTCTGCATTTTTCTATGTTAAAATTGTAATTTCTTCTGCCTTTCTTCATGTTCAAATTGTAATTTCTTCTGCATTTTTCTATGTTAAAATTGTAATTTCTTCTGCCTTTCTTCATGTTCAAATTGTAATTTCTTCTGCATTTTTCTATGTTCAAATTGTAATTTCTTCTGCCTTTCTTCATGTTAAAATTGTAATTTCTTCTGCCTTTCTTCATGTTAAAATTGTAATTTCTTCTGCCTTTCTTCATGTTCAAATTGTAATTTCGTCTGAATTTTTCTATGTTAAAATTGTAATTTCTTCTGCCTTTCTTCATGTTCAAATTGTTATTTCTTCTGCATTTTTCTATGTTAAAATTGTAATTTCTTCTGCCTTTCTTCATGTTCAAATTGTAATTTCTTCTGCATTTTTCTATGTTCAAATTGTAATTTCTTCTGCCTTTCTTCATGTTAAAATTGTAATTTCTTCTGCCTTTCTTCATGTTAAAATTGTAATTTCTTCTGCCTTTCTTCATGTTCAAATTGTAATTTCGTCTGAATTTTTCTATGTTAAAATTGTAATTTCTTCTGCCTTTCTTCATGTTCAAATTGTAATTTCTTCTGCATTTTTCTATGTTAAAATTGTAATTTCTTCTGCCTTTCTTCATGTTCAAATTGTAATTTCTTCTGCATTTTTCTATGTTCAAATTGTAATTTCTTCTGCCTTTCTTCATGTTAAAATTGTAATTTCTTCTGCCTTTCTTCATGTTCAAATTGTAATTTCTTCTCTCTTTCTTCATGTTCAAATTGTAATTTCGTCTGAATTTTTCTATGTTAAAATTGTAATTTCTTCTGCCTTTCTTCATGTTCAAATTGTAATTTCTTCTGCATTTTTCTATGTTAAAATTGTAATTTCTTCTGCCTTTCTTCATGTTAAAATTGTAATTTCTTCTGCCTTTCTTCATGTTCAAATTGTAATTTCTTCTGCATTTTTCTATGTTAAAATTGTAATTTCTTCTGCCTTTCTTCATGTTCAAATTGTAATTTCTTCTGCATTTTTCTATGTTAAAATTGTAATTTCTTCTGCCTTTCTTCATGTTCAAATTGTAATTTCTTCTGCATTTTTCTATGTTAAAATTGTAATTTCTTCTGCCTTTCTTCATGTTAAAATTGTAATTTCTTCTGCCTTTCTTCATGTTCAAATTGTAATTTCTTCTGCATTTTTCTATGTTAAAATTGTAATTTCTTCTGCATTTTTCTATGTTAAAATTGTAATTTCTTCTGCCTTTCTTCATGTTCAAATTGTAATTTCTTCTGCATTTTTCTATGTTAAAATTGTAATTTCTTCTGCCTTTCTTCATGTTCAAATTGTAATTTCTTCTGCCTTTCTTCATGTTCAAATTGTAATTTCTTCTGCATTTTTCTATGTTAAAATTGTAATTTCTTCTGCCTTTCTTCATGTTCAAATTGTAATTTCTTCTGCATTTTTCTATGTTAAAATTGTAATTTCTTCTGCCTTTCTTCATGTTCAAATTGTAATTTCTTCTGCATTTTTCTATGTTCAAATTGTAATTTCTTCTGCCTTTCTTCATGTTCAAATTGTAATTTCTTCTGCATTTTTCTATGTTAAAATTGTAATTTCTTCTGCCTTTCTTCATGTTCAAATTGTAATTTCTTCTGCATTTTTCTATGTTAAAATTGTAATTTCTTCTGCCTTTCTTCATGTTCAAATTGTAATTTCTTCTGCATTTTTCTATGTTAAAATTGTAATTTCTTCTGCCTTTCTTCATGTTCAAATTGTAATTTCTTCTGCATTTTTCTATGTTAAAATTGTAATTTCTTCTGCCTTTCTTCATGTTCAAATTGTAATTTCTTCTGCATTTTTCTATGTTAAAATTGTAATTTCTTCTGCCTTTCTTCATGTTCAAATTGTAATTTCTTCTGCATTTTTCTATGTTCAAATTGTAATTTCTTCTGCCTTTCTTCATGTTAAAATTGTAATTTCTTCTGCCTTTCTTCATGTTCAAATTGTAATTTCTTCTGCCTTTCTTCATGTTCAAATTGTAATTTCGTCTGCATTTTTCTATGTTAAAATTGTAATTTCTTCTGCCTTTCTTCATGTTCAAATTGTAATTTCTTCTGCATTTTTCTATGTTAAAATTGTAATTTCTTCTGCCTTTCTTCATGTTCAAATTGTAATTTCTTCTGCATTTTTCTATGTTCAAATTGTAATTTCTTCTGCCTTTCTTCATGTTAAAATTGTAATTTCTTCTGCCTTTCTTCATGTTAAAATTGTAATTTCTTCTGCCTTTCTTCATGTTCAAATTGTAATTTCTTCTGCATTTTTCTATGTTAAAATTGTAATTTCTTCTGCCTTTCTTCATGTTCAAATTGTAATTTCTTCTGCATTTTTCTATGTTAAAATTGTAATTTCTTCTGCCTTTCTTCATGTTCAAATTGTAATTTCTTCTGCATTTTTCTATGTTCAAATTGTAATTTCTTCTGCCTTTCTTCATGTTAAAATTGTAATTTCTTCTGCCTTTCTTCATGTTCAAATTGTAATTTCTTCTGCCTTTCTTCATGTTCAAATTGTAATTTCTTCTGCATTTTTCTATGTTAAAATTGTAATTTCTTCTGCCTTTCTTCATGTTCAAATTGTAATTTCTTCTGCATTTTTCTATGTTAAAATTGTAATTTCTTCTGCCTTTCTTCATGTTAAAATTGTAATTTCTTCTGCCTTTCTTCATGTTCAAATTGTAATTTCTTCTGCATTTTTCTATGTTAAAATTGTAATTTCTTCTGCCTTTCTTCATGTTCAAATTGTAATTTCTTCTGCATTTTTCTATGTTAAAATTGTAATTTCTTCTGCCTTTCTTCATGTTCAAATTGTAATTTCTTCTGCATTTTTCTATGTTAAAATTGTAATTTCTTCTGCCTTTCTTCATGTTAAAATTGTAATTTCTTCTGCCTTTCTTCATGTTCAAATTGTAATTTCTTCTGCATTTTTCTATGTTAAAATTGTAATTTCTTCTGCATTTTTCTATGTTAAAATTGTAATTTCTTCTGCCTTTCTTCATGTTCAAATTGTAATTTCTTCTGCATTTTTCTATGTTAAAATTGTAATTTCTTCTGCCTTTCTTCATGTTCAAATTGTAATTTCTTCTGCCTTTCTTCATGTTCAAATTGTAATTTCTTCTGCATTTTTCTATGTTAAAATTGTAATTTCTTCTGCCTTTCTTCATGTTCAAATTGTAATTTCTTCTGCATTTTTCTATGTTCAAATTGTAATTTCTTCTGCCTTTCTTCATGTTCAAATTGTAATTTCTTCTGCATTTTTCTATGTTCAAATTGTAATTTCTTCTGCCTTTCTTCATGTTCAAATTGTAATTTCTTCTGCATTTTTCTATGTTAAAATTGTAATTTCTTCTGCCTTTCTTCATGTTCAAATTGTAATTTCTTCTGCATTTTTCTATGTTAAAATTGTAATTTCTTCTGCCTTTCTTCATGTTAAAATTGTAATTTCTTCTGCCTTTCTTCATGTTCAAATTGTAATTTCTTCTGCATTTTTCTATGTTCAAATTGTAATTTCTTCTGCCTTTCTTCATGTTCAAATTGTAATTTCTTCTGCCTTTCTTCATGTTCAAATTGTAATTTCTTCTGCATTTTTCTATGTTAAAATTGTAATTTCTTCTGCCTTTCTTCATGTTCAAATTGTAATTTCTTCTGCATTTTTCTATGTTAAAATTGTAATTTCTTCTGCCTTTCTTCATGTTAAAATTGTAATTTCTTCTGCATTTTTCTATGTTAAAATTGTAATTTCTTCTGCCTTTCTTCATGTTCAAATTGTAATTTCTTCTGCATTTTTCTATGTTAAAATTGTAATTTCTTCTGCCTTTCTTCATGTTCAAATTGTAATTTCTTCTGCATTTTTCTATGTTAAAATTGTAATTTCTTCTGCCTTTCTTCATGTTCAAATTGTAATTTCTTCTGCATTTTTCTATGTTAAAATTGTAATTTCTTCTGCCTTTCTTCATGTTCAAATTGTAATTTCTTCTGCCTTTCTTCATGTTCAAATTGTAATTTCTTCTGCATTTTTCTATGTTAAAATTGTAATTTCTTCTGCCTTTCTTCATGTTCAAATTGTAATTTCTTCTGCATTTTTCTATGTTAAAATTGTAATTTCTTCTGCCTTTCTTCATGTTCAAATTGTAATTTCTTCTGCATTTTTCTATGTTAAAATTGTAATTTCTTCTGCCTTTCTTCATGTTCAAATTGTAATTTCTTCTGCATTTTTCTATGTTAAAATTGTAATTTCTTCTGCCTTTCTTCATGTTCAAATTGTAATTTCTTCTGCATTTTTCTATGTTAAAATTGTAATTTCTTCTGCCTTTCTTCATGTTCAAATTGTAATTTCTTCTGCATTTTTCTATGTTAAAATTGTAATTTCTTCTGCCTTTCTTCATGTTCAAATTGTAATTTCTTCTGCATTTTTCTATGTTAAAATTGTAATTTCTTCTGCCTTTCTTCATGTTCAAATTGTAATTTCTTCTGCATTTTTCTATGTTAAAATTGTAATTTCTTCTGCCTTTCTTCATGTTCAAATTGTAATTTCTTCTGCATTTTCTATGTTAAAATTGTAATTTCTTCTGCCTTTCTTCATGTTCAAATTGTAATTTCTTCTGCATTTTTCTATGTTAAAATTGTAATTTCTTCTGCCTTTCTTCATGTTAAAATTGTAATTTCTTCTGCCTTTCTTCATGTTCAAATTGTAATTTCTTCTGCATTTTTCTATGTTCAAATTGTAATTTCTTCTGCCTTTCTTCATGTTCAAATTGTAATTTCTTCTGCATTTTTCTATGTTAAAATTGTAATTTCTTCTGCCTTTCTTCATGTTCAAATTGTAATTTCTTCTGCATTTTTCTATGTTAAAATTGTAATTTCTTCTGCCTTTCTTCATGTTCAAATTGTAATTTCTTCTGCATTTTTCTATGTTAAAATTGTAATTTCTTCTGCCTTTCTTCATGTTCAAATTGTAATTTCTTCTGCATTTTTCTATGTTCAAATTGTAATTTCTTCTGCCTTTCTTCATGTTCAAATTGTAATTTCTTCTGCATTTTTCTATGTTAAAATTGTAATTTCTTCTGCCTTTCTTCATGTTCAAATTGTAATTTCTTCTGCATTTTTCTATGTTAAAATTGTAATTTCTTCTGCCTTTCTTCATGTTCAAATTGTAATTTCTTCTGCATTTTTCTATGTTAAAATTGTAATTTCTTCTGCCTTTCTTCATGTTCAAATTGTAATTTCTTCTGCATTTTTCTATGTTAAAATTGTAATTTCTTCTGCCTTTCTTCATGTTCAAATTGTAATTTCTTCTGCATTTTTCTATGTTAAAATTGTAATTTCTTCTGCCTTTCTTCATGTTCAAATTGTAATTTCTTCTGCATTTTTCTATGTTAAAATTGTAATTTCTTCTGCCTTTCTTCATGTTCAAATTGTAATTTCTTCTGCATTTTTCTATGTTAAAATTGTAATTTCTTCTGCCTTTCTTCATGTTAAAATTGTAATTTCTTCTGCCTTTCTTCATGTTCAAATTGTAATTTCTTCTGCATTTTTCTATGTTAAAATTGTAATTTCTTCTGCCTTTCTTCATGTTCAAATTGTAATTTCTTCTGCATTTTTCTATGTTAAAATTGTAATTTCTTCTGCCTTTCTTCATGTTAAAATTGTAATTTCTTCTGCCTTTCTTCATGTTCAAATTGTAATTTCTTCTGCCTTTCTTCATGTTCAAATTGTAATTTCTTCTGCATTTTTCTATGTTAAAATTGTAATTTCTTCTGCCTTTCTTCATGTTAAAATTGTAATTTCTTCTGCCTTTCTTCATGTTCAAATTGTAATTTCTTCTGCATTTTTCTATGTTAAAATTGTAATTTCTTCTGCCTTTCTTCATGTTAAAATTGTAATTTCTTCTGCCTTTCTTCATGTTCAAATTGTAATTTCTTCTGCATTTTTCTATGTTAAAATTGTAATTTCTTCTGCCTTTCTTCATGTTCAAATTGTAATTTCTTCTGCATTTTTCTATGTTCAAATTGTAATTTCTTCTGCCTTTCTTCATGTTCAAATTGTAATTTCTTCTGCCTTTCTTCATGTTAAAATTGTAATTTCTTCTGCCTTTCTTCATGTTCAAATTGTAATTTCTTCTGCATTTTTCTATGTTAAAATTGTAATTTCTTCTGCCTTTCTTCATGTTCAAATTGTAATTTCTTCTGCATTTTTCTATGTTAAAATTGTAATTTCTTCTGCCTTTCTTCATGTTAAAATTGTAATTTCTTCTGCCTTTCTTCATGTTCAAATTGTAATTTCTTCTGCATTTTTCTATGTTAAAATTGTAATTTCTTCTGCCTTTCTTCATGTTCAAATTGTAATTTCTTCTGCATTTTTCTATGTTAAAATTGTAATTTCTTCTGCCTTTCTTCATGTTCAAATTGTAATTTCTTCTGCATTTTTCTATGTTCAAATTGTAATTTCTTCTGCCTTTCTTCATGTTCAAATTGTAATTTCTTCTGCATTTTTCTATGTTCAAATTGTAATTTCTTCTGCCTTTCTTCATGTTCAAATTGTAATTTCTTCTGCATTTTTCTATGTTCAAATTGTAATTTCTTCTGCCTTTCTTCATGTTCAAATTGTAATTTCTTCTGCATTTTTCTATGTTCAAATTGTAATTTCTTCTGCCTTTCTTCATGTTCAAATTGTAATTTCTTCTGCATTTTTCTATGTTAAAATTGTAATTTCTTCTGCCTTTCTTCATGTTCAAATTGTAATTTCTTCTGCCTTTCTTCATGTTCAAATTGTAATTTCTTCTGCATTTTTCTATGTTAAAATTGTAATTTCTTCTGCCTTTCTTCATGTTAAAATTGTAATTTCTTCTGCCTTTCTTCATGTTCAAATTGTAATTTCTTCTGCATTTTTCTATGTTAAAATTGTAATTTCTTCTGCCTTTCTTCATGTTAAAATTGTAATTTCTTCTGCCTTTCTTCATGTTCAAATTGTAATTTCTTCTGCATTTTTCTATGTTAAAATTGTAATTTCTTCTGCCTTTCTTCATGTTCAAATTGTAATTTCTTCTGCATTTTTCTATGTTAAAATTGTAATTTCTTCTGCCTTTCTTCATGTTAAAATTGTAATTTCTTCTGCCTTTCTTCATGTTCAAATTGTAATTTCTTCTGCATTTTTCTATGTTAAAATTGTAATTTCTTCTGCCTTTCTTCATGTTCAAATTGTAATTTCTTCTGCATTTTTCTATGTTAAAATTGTAATTTCTTCTGCCTTTCTTCATGTTCAAATTGTAATTTCTTCTGCATTTTTCTATGTTAAAATTGTAATTTCTTCTGCCTTTCTTCATGTTCAAATTGTAATTTCTTCTGCATTTTTCTATGTTAAAATTGTAATTTCTTCTGCCTTTCTTCATGTTCAAATTGTAATTTCTTCTGCATTTTTCTATGTTAAAATTGTAATTTCTTCTGCCTTTCTTCATGTTCAAATTGTAATTTCTTCTGCATTTTTCTATGTTAAAATTGTAATTTCTTCTGCCTTTCTTCATGTTCAAATTGTAATTTCTTCTGCATTTTTCTATGTTCAAATTGTAATTTCTTCTGCCTTTCTTCATGTTCAAATTGTAATTTCTTCTGCATTTTTCTATGTTAAAATTGTAATTTCTTCTGCCTTTCTTCATGTTCAAATTGTAATTTCTTCTGCCTTTCTTCATGTTCAAATTGTAATTTCTTCTGCATTTTTCTATGTTAAAATTGTAATTTCTTCTGCCTTTCTTCATGTTCAAATTGTAATTTCTTCTGCATTTTTCTATGTTAAAATTGTAATTTCTTCTGCCTTTCTTCATGTTAAAATTGTAATTTCTTCTGCCTTTCTTCATGTTCAAATTGTAATTTCTTCTGCATTTTTCTATGTTAAAATTGTAATTTCTTCTGCCTTTCTTCATGTTCAAATTGTAATTTCTTCTGCATTTTTCTATGTTAAAATTGTAATTTCTTCTGCCTTTCTTCATGTTCAAATTGTAATTTCTTCTGCATTTTTCTATGTTAAAATTGTAATTTCTTCTGCCTTTCTTCATGTTAAAATTGTAATTTCTTCTGCCTTTCTTCATGTTCAAATTGTAATTTCTTCTGCATTTTTCTATGTTCAAATTGTAATTTCTTCTGCATTTTTCTATGTTAAAATTGTAATTTCTTCTGCCTTTCTTCATGTTAAAATTGTAATTTCTTCTGCCTTTCTTCATGTTCAAATTGTAATTTCTTCTGCATTTTTCTATGTTCAAATTGTAATTTCTTCTGCATTTTTCTATGTTAAAATTGTAATTTCTTCTGCCTTTCTTCATGTTCAAATTGTAATTTCTTCTGCCTTTCTTCATGTTCAAATTGTAATTTCTTCTGCATTTTTCTATGTTCAAATTGTAATTTCTTCTGCCTTTCTTCATGTTCAAATTGTAATTTCTTCTGCATTTTTCTATGTTAAAATTGTAATTTCTTCTGCCTTTCTTCATGTTCAAATTGTAATTTCTTCTGCATTTTTCTATGTTAAAATTGTAATTTCTTCTGCCTTTCTTCATGTTCAAATTGTAATTTCTTCTGCATTTTTCTATGTTAAAATTGTAATTTCTTCTGCCTTTCTTCATGTTCAAATTGTAATTTCTTCTGCATTTTTCTATGTTCAAATTGTAATTTCTTCTGCCTTTCTTCATGTTAAAATTGTAATTTCTTCTGCATTTTTCTATGTTAAAATTGTAATTTCTTCTGCCTTTCTTCATGTTCAAATTGTAATTTCTTCTGCATTTTTCTATGTTAAAATTGTAATTTCTTCTGCCTTTCTTCATGTTCAAATTGTAATTTCTTCTGCATTTTTCTATGTTAAAATTGTAATTTCTTCTGCCTTTCTTCATGTTCAAATTGTAATTTCTTCTGCATTTTTCTATGTTCAAATTGTAATTTCTTCTGCCTTTCTTCATGTTCAAATTGTAATTTCTTCTGCATTTTTCTATGTTCAAATTGTAATTTCTTCTGCCTTTCTTCATGTTCAAATTGTAATTTCTTCTGCATTTTTCTATGTTAAAATTGTAATTTCTTCTGCCTTTCTTCATGTTCAAATTGTAATTTCTTCTGCCTTTCTTCATGTTCAAATTGTAATTTCTTCTGCATTTTTCTATGTTAAAATTGTAATTTCTTCTGCCTTTCTTCATGTTCAAATTGTAATTTCTTCTGCATTTTTCTATGTTAAAATTGTAATTTCTTCTGCCTTTCTTCATGTTCAAATTGTAATTTCTTCTGCATTTTTCTATGTTAAAATTGTAATTTCTTCTGCCTTTCTTCATGTTCAAATTGTAATTTCTTCTGCATTTTTCTATGTTAAAATTGTAATTTCTTCTGCCTTTCTTCATGTTCAAATTGTAATTTCTTCTGCATTTTTCTATGTTAAAATTGTAATTTCTTCTGCCTTTCTTCATGTTCAAATTGTAATTTCTTCTGCCTTTCTTCATGTTCAAATTGTAATTTCTTCTGCATTTTTCTATGTTAAAATTGTAATTTCTTCTGCCTTTCTTCATGTTCAAATTGTAATTTCTTCTGCATTTTTCTATGTTAAAATTGTAATTTCTTCTGCCTTTCTTCATGTTAAAATTGTAATTTCTTCTGCCTTTCTTCATGTTCAAATTGTAATTTCTTCTGCATTTTTCTATGTTAAAATTGTAATTTCTTCTGCCTTTCTTCATGTTCAAATTGTAATTTCTTCTGCATTTTTCTATGTTAAAATTGTAATTTCTTCTGCCTTTCTTCATGTTCAAATTGTAATTTCTTCTGCATTTTTCTATGTTAAAATTGTAATTTCTTCTGCCTTTCTTCATGTTAAAATTGTAATTTCTTCTGCCTTTCTTCATGTTCAAATTGTAATTTCTTCTGCATTTTTCTATGTTCAAATTGTAATTTCTTCTGCATTTTTCTATGTTAAAATTGTAATTTCTTCTGCCTTTCTTCATGTTAAAATTGTAATTTCTTCTGCCTTTCTTCATGTTCAAATTGTAATTTCTTCTGCATTTTTCTATGTTCAAATTGTAATTTCTTCTGCATTTTTCTATGTTAAAATTGTAATTTCTTCTGCCTTTCTTCATGTTCAAATTGTAATTTCTTCTGCATTTTTCTATGTTAAAATTGTAATTTCTTCTGCCTTTCTTCATGTTCAAATTGTAATTTCTTCTGCATTTTTCTATGTTAAAATTGTAATTTCTTCTGCCTTTCTTCATGTTAAAATTGTAATTTCTTCTGCATTTTTCTATGTTAAAATTGTAATTTCTTCTGCCTTTCTTCATGTTCAAATTGTAATTTCTTCTGCATTTTTCTATGTTAAAATTGTAATTTCTTCTGCCTTTCTTCATGTTCAAATTGTAATTTCTTCTGCATTTTTCTATGTTAAAATTGTAATTTCTTCTGCCTTTCTTCATGTTCAAATTGTAATTTCTTCTGCATTTTTCTATGTTAAAATTGTAATTTCTTCTGCCTTTCTTCATGTTCAAATTGTAATTTCTTCTGCATTTTTCTATGTTAAAATTGTAATTTCTTCTGCCTTTCTTCATGTTCAAATTGTAATTTCTTCTGCATTTTTCTATGTTAAAATTGTAATTTCTTCTGCCTTTCTTCATGTTCAAATTGTAATTTCTTCTGCATTTTTCTATGTTAAAATTGTAATTTCTTCTGCCTTTCTTCATGTTCAAATTGTAATTTCTTCTGCATTTTTCTATGTTAAAATTGTAATTTCTTCTGCCTTTCTTCATGTTAAAATTGTAATTTCTTCTGCCTTTCTTCATGTTCAAATTGTAATTTCTTCTGCATTTTTCTATGTTAAAATTGTAATTTCTTCTGCCTTTCTTCATGTTAAAATTGTAATTTCTTCTGCATTTTTCTATGTTAAAATTGTAATTTCTTCTGCCTTTCTTCATGTTCAAATTGTAATTTCTTCTGCATTTTTCTATGTTAAAATTGTAATTTCTTCTGCCTTTCTTCATGTTAAAATTGTAATTTCTTCTGCCTTTCTTCATGTTAAAATTGTAATTTCTTCTGCCTTTCTTCATGTTCAAATTGTAATTTCTTCTGCATTTTTCTATGTTAAAATTGTAATTTCTTCTGCCTTTCTTCATGTTAAAATTGTAATTTCTTCTGCCTTTCTTCATGTTCAAATTGTAATTTCTTCTGCATTTTTCTATGTTAAAATTGTAATTTCTTCTGCCTTTCTTCATGTTAAAATTGTAATTTCTTCTGCCTTTCTTCATGTTCAAATTGTAATTTCTTCTGCATTTTTCTATGTTAAAATTGTAATTTCTTCTGCCTTTCTTCATGTTAAAATTGTAATTTCTTCTGCCTTTCTTCATGTTCAAATTGTAATTTCTTCTGCATTTTTCTATGTTAAAATTGTAATTTCTTCTGCCTTTCTTCATGTTCAAATTGTAATTTCTTCTGCCTTTCTTCATGTTCAAATTGTAATTTCTTCTGCATTTTTCTATGTTCAAATTGTAATTTCTTCTGCCTTTCTTCATGTTAAAATTGTAATTTCTTCTGCCTTTCTTCATGTTAAAATTGTAATTTCTTCTGCCTTTCTTCATGTTCAAATTGTAATTTCTTCTGCATTTTTCTATGTTAAAATTGTAATTTCTTCTGCCTTTCTTCATGTTCAAATTGTAATTTCTTCTGCATTTTTCTATGTTAAAATTGTAATTTCTTCTGCCTTTCTTCATGTTAAAATTGTAATTTCTTCTGCCTTTCTTCATGTTAAAATTGTAATTTCTTCTGCCTTTCTTCATGTTCAAATTGTAATTTCTTCTGCATTTTTCTATGTTAAAATTGTAATTTCTTCTGCCTTTCTTCATGTTAAAATTGTAATTTCTTCTGCCTTTCTTCATGTTCAAATTGTAATTTCTTCTGCATTTTTCTATGTTAAAATTGTAATTTCTTCTGCCTTTCTTCATGTTAAAATTGTAATTTCTTCTGCCTTTCTTCATGTTCAAATTGTAATTTCTTCTGCATTTTTCTATGTTAAAATTGTAATTTCTTCTGCCTTTCTTCATGTTAAAATTGTAATTTCTTCTGCCTTTCTTCATGTTCAAATTGTAATTTCTTCTGCATTTTTCTATGTTAAAATTGTAATTTCTTCTGCCTTTCTTCATGTTAAAATTGTAATTTCTTCTGCCTTTCTTCATGTTCAAATTGTAATTTCTTCTGCATTTTTCTATGTTAAAATTGTAATTTCTTCTGCCTTTCTTCATGTTAAAATTGTAATTTCTTCTGCCTTTCTTCATGTTCAAATTGTAATTTCTTCTGCATTTTTCTATGTTAAAATTGTAATTTCTTCTGCCTTTCTTCATGTTAAAATTGTAATTTCTTCTGCCTTTCTTCTATGTTAAAATTGTAATTTCTTCTGCCTTTCTTCATGTTCAAATTGTAATTTCTTCTGCATTTTTCTATGTTAAAATTGTAATTTCTTCTGCCTTTCTTCATGTTCAAATTGTAATTTCTTCTGCATTTTTCTATGTTAAAATTGTAATTTCTTCTGCCTTTTTCTATGTTAAAATTGTAATTTCTTCTGCCTTTCTTCATGTTAAAATTGTAATTTCTTCTGCCTTTCTTCATGTTCAAATTGTAATTTCTTCTGCATTTTTCTATGTTAAAATTGTAATTTCTTCTGCCTTTCTTCATGTTAAAATTGTAATTTCTTCTGCCTTTCTTCATGTTCAAATTGTAATTTCTTCTGCATTTTTCTATGTTAAAATTGTAATTTCTTCTGCCTTTCTTCATGTTAAAATTGTAATTTCTTCTGCCTTTCTTCATGTTCAAATTGTAATTTCTTCTGCATTTTTCTATGTTAAAATTGTAATTTCTTCTGCCTTTCTTCATGTTAAAATTGTAATTTCTTCTGCCTTTCTTCATGTTCAAATTGTAATTTCTTCTGCATTTTTCTATGTTAAAATTGTAATTTCTTCTGCCTTTCTTCATGTTAAAATTGTAATTTCTTCTGCCTTTCTTCATGTTCAAATTGTAATTTCTTCTGCATTTTTCTATGTTAAAATTGTAATTTCTTCTGCCTTTCTTCATGTTAAAATTGTAATTTCTTCTGCCTTTCTTCATGTTCAAATTGTAATTTCTTCTGCATTTTTCTATGTTAAAATTGTAATTTCTTCTGCCTTTCTTCATGTTAAAATTGTAATTTCTTCTGCCTTTCTTCATGTTCAAATTGTAATTTCTTCTGCATTTTTCTATGTTAAAATTGTAATTCTGCCTTTCTTCATGTTCAAATTGTAATTTCTTCTGCATTTCTTCTATGTTAAAATTGTAATTTCTTCTGCCTTTCTTCATGTTCAAATTGTAATTTCTTCTGCATTTTTCTATGTTAAAATTGTAATTTCTTCTGCCTTTCTTCATGTTAAAATTGTAATTTCTTCTGCCTTTCTTCATGTTAAAATTGTAATTTCTTCTGCCTTTCTTCATGTTCAAATTGTAATTTCTTCTGCATTTTTCTATGTTAAAATTGTAATTTCTTCTGCCTTTCTTCATGTTAAAATTGTAATTTCTTCTGCCTTT
>NW_027633633.1:27500-36051 GCF_053919585.1 Euprymna scolopes | reverse complement strand
GAGGATGAGCAGCAGCAGGCGCCGCCGCCGTAACCGCCGCCTGCCTGCCGCCTCCTACTCCTGTCAGCGTCCGATCTCACAGCCGTGTGAACGTTCGCTGACACCCGATTTCTTTCCGTCTGGCAAAACCTTGGACGTCCCGCTCGCGGTACACGTGCTGCAGCGACTTCTCGTCCGACAACGCATAAGCGTCGACGTCTGCCGCCGCATCTTCTGATACGTGGACGGTGATAGCGCTAGTCCCTTCTTGCGCCACCTCCACCTTTGTTAGCGCCAAAGAAGATCGATCGAGCAGTCGTGGTCGCAGTCGATTAACCCGTTTTCACCGTCCGCAGTTCCCAAGCCGCCGATCAAGTCGTTGCTCTTCTTGTTCGTTCTTCCCATACCGTCGATTTGCACGGCTGCCGGATGAGCCATCCTCTGTCCGGCGAAGCGCTCACGTCAGTGATCGATACTTGCACCGACAGTCCTCCCGCTCGCGACTCGGTGCTCGAATCGGACTCGTTCGTTTTTATCTCGATGCGATTGTGAAAAGGGGGACCGGTCGTCAATGTCGTGTGTGTCGACGATGTTGTTCGCCCGGTCCGCCGCGTTGTTGTCGTTTTTTTTTTTTTTTTTTTTCCCCTAACGTTCGCCGTCGCACGGACGAAAGGGTGAGAAAAAAAAAAAAGCTCGAAAAAGCCGCCCACAAAAAATCGGACCGAGGAGCCGCTTGCGAGAACGCGCCATGTGCACGTTGTCTCTCCTCGGTTTTCCGAGCACGAACACGACGCCGGTCGGTCGGTCGGTCGACGAAGGCGACGACGAAGGTGACGGGAAAATTTACGCCGCCGCTGCCCTGGTCCAGCTCCTCCCCGATGACGGCTGTGATGTTGACGTTGACGTTGGCGACGACGACGACGACGACGGAGACGACGACGACGACGAGACGGCATCGATGGCGACCACGATGACGACGACCTCGACGAGTTCAGTCTGCACCTTGACCTCCGATGTCCGTGTGCACTGCCGTCGTGCTGTTTGTCGTTTGTCGTATGTATCGCTGTCAAGGGTGCCGTTGTCGTTGTTGTTGTCGACGTTGTTGCTTGCTCTCTCGTCTCGGTCGGTTGGTACGTTGATGACGACGACGACGACGACGAAGACGACGACGACGACGACGAGACGGCATCGATGGCGACCACGATGACGACGACCTCGACGATTCCAGTCTGCACCTTGACCTCCGATGTCCGTGTGCACTGCCGTCGTGCTGTTTGTCGTTTGTCGTATGTATCGCTGTCAAGGGTGCCGTTGTCGATGTTGTTGTTGTCGACGCTGTCGTCTGTTCTCTCTTCTCGGCCGGCTGTGACGTGGACGTTGACGACGACGACGACGAGACGGAATCGATGGCGACCACGATGACGACGACCTCGGCGAGTTCAGTCTGCACCTTGACCCTCGATGTCCGTGTGCACTGCCGTCGTGCTGCTTGTCGTTTGTCGTATGTATCGCTGTCAAGGGTGCCGTTGTCGTTGTTGTTGTCGACGTTGGTCGCTTTCGTTCTTTGAGTCTCGGTCTCGGTCCAAGTCAGGGGAGAAACAAAAAAGAGGCCATCAGCGCGGGCAGCGCGCTTCTACTGACGGCGAACCCCCTCGAAAAATAAATAAACACGTGCCCGTCGTTGTAGTTGTCTGTCTTATGTCGGTCGGTCGGTCGGTCGGTCTGTCGTTCTGTCGAAACAAAGTCCCAAATTCCAACGATACCTGGTTGATCCTGCCAGTAGTCATATGCTTGTCTCAAAGCTTAAGCCATGCAAGTGTAAGTTCACGCCACGCATTAGAACGGGCGAAACCGCGAATGGCTCAGGAACCGGACCTAATCCTCGGGACCGTATTCCTCCTCGGAGGCGATGGATAACTGTGGCAATTCTAGAGCTAATACATGTGACACAGGCCGCGATCGGTCGGCGCGCCGTCGTCGCCACGCCTCGCGCGCTGGCACCCGCGTCGGCCGTTCCGGGTCGCGGCGCTACATATTAGACTGAGACCGATGCGCGTCATTCCGTCCTCCCGTCGTCGGCGTTCCCGCTCGCGGGTCCGTTCGGTGGCGGGGCTCATAGGGCGGCGCGCTCCGCTTTGGTGACTCTGGATAACTCACTGGTCGATCGCACGAGCTTTCACGCCCGGCGACGGGTCTCTCGAGGGTCCGCCCTATCAACTGTCGACGGTCGGTTAAGTGCCTACCGTGGTTACTACGGGTAACGGGGAATCGGGGTTCGATTCCGGAGAGGGAGCATGCGAAACGGCTACCACATCCAAGGAAGGCAGCAGGCGCGCAAATTACCCACTCCCGGCACGGGGAGGTAGTGACGAAAAATAACGACGCGGGACTCTGTCGAGGCCCCGCGATCGGAATGAGTACACTTCAAATCCGTTAACGAGGACCAACCGGAGGGCAAGTCTGGTGCCAGCAGCCGCGGTAATTCCAGCTCCGGTAGCGCGTATATTAAAGTTGTTGCGGTTAAAAAGCTCGTAGTCCGAACTCGGGTTCGTGGTCGCGCAAGCGGCCCCGGGGCGGCGGCGCCATCGTCCGTCGTTGACTTTGGTCGTCCGTTCGCATTCCCGGCCCTTTCCGCCGGTGTCAACCGCTAGCATACCCGCCACGCGGTCCTGCCGGCGAGGTGGACGAGGAGGTCGTGATCGGGATCCGGGAAAAAAAAACAAGTGGTCGTCGGTTCGGTTCCGGGAGTAGTCTAACGGGGGGGTGCTACGTGTGTGTGTTTGGGTGCGTTCATTCGCATCCCCGCACTCTGACCCCCGCGCTTCTCTCCCTCTCCCTTTCCGCGCGTTCCTCTTTTTTTTGAACCCCCCGGTCCGCTCCGAGTCCCTGCTTCGTGTCTTGTCTGCGCGCGTGTTGCGGTCGGCGGTTTCTCCTCCAAGGGTGCTCTTAACCGAGTGTCCGCGGCGGCCGGTACGTTCACTTTGAAAAAATTAGAGTGCTCAGAGCGGGCTGTTCAAGCTTGCATACGATAAGCATGGAATGATGGAAGAGGGCCTCGTCTACGTCTGTCGGTCTCCGTCTACGGCGAGGCAATGATCGAAGGGAGCGGTCGGGGCCACTCGTATTGCGACGTTAGAGGTGAAATTCTTGGATCGTCGCAAGACGAACTGCAGCGATGGCGTGTGGCAAGCACGTTTTCCTCGATCAAGAGCGAAAGTCGGAGGTTCGAAGACGATCAGATACCGTCGTAGTTCCGACCGTAAACGATGCCGACCGGCGATCCGCCGGCGTTCGCTTCCATGACCCGGCGGGTAGCCTGCGGGAAACCAGAGTTCGGTTCCGGGGGGAGTATGGTTGCAAAGCTGAAACTTAAAGGAATTGACGGAAGGGCACCACCAGGAGTGGAGCCTGCGGCTTAATTTGACTCAACACGGGAAAACTCACCCGGTCCGGACACCGGTAGGATTGACAGATCGATAGCTCTTTCTCGATTCGGTGGGTGGTGGTGCATGGCCGTTCTTAGTTGGTGGAGCGATCCGTCTGGTTGATTCCGATAACGAACGAGACTCCGGCCTGCTAACTAGTGCGCCGATGTCAGTGATTTTTACGGCGGGCTCGGCGTCCTCCGTGGCGCTCGGGTCCGGGTCGGTTTTCTCACGCACTTCTTAGAGGGACGGGTGGCAGAAAGCCACACGAGGCGGAGCGATAACAGGTCTGTGATGCCCTTAGATGTCCGGGGCCGCACGCGCGCTACACTGGAGGTATCAGCGGGGACTTCGCCCCGGCCCGAGAGGGTTGGGAAACCTCTGAACCACCTCCCGTGATAGGGATCGGGGCCTGTAACCAACCCCGTGAACGAGGAATTCCCGGTAGGCGCGGGTCAACAGCCCGCGTCGATCACGTCCCTGCCCTTTGTACACACCGCCCGTCGCTACTACCGATCGAACGGTCCGGTGAGGTCCTCGGATCTGGCCGACGACGCCGCCGGGCAGTGCGCGACGTGTCCGTCACGACACTCGTGCATCTACGCCTCGGCGTTCGATGCCTGGAGAAGACGACCGAACCCGATCGTTTAGAGGAAGTAAAAGTCGTAACAAGGTTTCCGTAGGTGAACCTGCGGAAGGATCATTACCGTTTTCCCGTTCGAGACTGGTTTGTTGTTTTCCGGCCTACCTCCTCTGTCTGTCGGCGTCAACGCCTCGAATGCGCGCAAACAAACCTATAAAAGGCGGAGCGAGAGATAGATTTGTGGTGACGCGGAGGTTTTTAAAGCCCCAGCTCTTCTTGCTTGCTTCCGCGTCTTACCACCTGTTGTGTTTTTCGCCCACCGCAAGTGATGGCCGCTTCTTCTTTGCCTTGTCGCCGCTTTATCGTTTTTTGTTTTTTTGCAGCCGCTGTGCCACCGCCGCTAGCTAAAAACAAACTACTCGCGACATTGCAATGCCGTCACGCCTCCTCGCACAGACCTCCTCGCACACTACTAAATCTATATAAACAAAAACTAATATAAAAAAACCCAAGTGCTGAACCCTGGACGGGGGATCACTCGGCTCGTCCGTCGATGAAGAGCGCGGCCAGCCGCGAGAACTGATGCGAATTGCAGGACTCAGTGAACATCGACACCTCGAACGCACATTGCGGCCCCGAGATCCCTTGTCTCGGGGCCACGTCCGGTCGAGAGGCGGAACGTTACATGTCTTTCTCCGTTAACGAAACGACATCTTGCCGTCCCCGTGCCCGCCCGGTCCTCGGCACGGTGGTAACCGGGACGTCGCAGGAGCGAGTGACGAGGGGGAAGAAAAATAAAAAAAGAATTGACTCCTTTCAATGTCTTTTTTTTTTTTAAAACCCTCTCCGGCCTCCTCCTTCGTCTCCCGCTGGCAGACCGCGGAGTCTTTTCCCTTTTCGACCGCGTGAAGAAACACTGTGGAGGAGGAGCAGGAGGAGTCTGTCCGAAAGCAGCCGAAGGGAGAACAAAACAAAAAAAAAAGCACCGACCTAACCGACTGCCGACGTAAGCGCCGCCTGCTCGTCTCGCTCTCTGCCTCATGAAGGTGTCTCTCAGCGACGCCTCGAGCAGCGCGACGAGCACGGCCGTCGCACCGTAAAAAGGTGGCCGCGTCGTAGGCAACGTCGGATGGGGAGGACCCAGGCTTTTTTTTAATTGTTGGCTTCTTCATTTTCGGTCGGACGGGCGCTATATCGGCCAGCCGTCGTCACACGGAGGGTACCGATCGAGATTCCTCTCCTCCAAACACCACACTCTACTAAAAACCGCCGCCCTCGGCTCGGACGAGACGACCCGCTGAACTTAAGCATATCGCTAAGCGGAGGAAAAGAAACCAACCGGGATTCCCTTAGTAACGGCGAGTGAACCGGGAGAAGCCCAACGCCGAATCCCGTCGCAAGTAAAAGGCTTCGGGACGTGTGGCGCATGGGTCGAAGGCAGCCGTTCGTTTTCGTCTCGCATAGTTCGGAGTTCCCTCGATCGGGGCCGCCCGCGGCGGGTGCCAGGCCCATTCGGTGCGGACGGCGAGCGACGGCCTTCGATCCGAGAGTCGGGTTGCTTGGGAACGCAGCCCAAATCGGGTGGTAAGCTCCATCCAAGGCTAAATACCGGGACGAGTCCGATAGTCGACAAGTACCGTGAGGGAAAGTTGAAAAGAACTTTGGAGAGAGAGTTCAAGAGAACGTGAAACCGCCCAGGGGTAAACGGGTGGGACCGCTCACCGCGATCGCGGGGGGACTCAGTCCGGTGCTGCCTAGGCTCGAGCCCAAACTCGATGTGTGTTCTTGAAAGAGAGGCCGTCGCGGCACAGGTCGTCGTTCGTCGTGTCCGCGGGGGACTCGTTCCCCGCGGTTCCAGCTTTTGTGCCCGCGTCGCCGACGAAGGAGACGGGCCGCGTGGATAGCGGGAAGGGAAACGTGGTGACGACCGCGGCGTCGGTAGGTGGCTGCGTCGGTTGGCTGCGACGGAGGGGACTCGTCCTCTCGATCGCTGCTGCCGCCGGGCCCTAACCCGCCGCATCCGTCGCCGCCGCTTCTTCTTTCCTCCTGCTCCCTCCGCGCGCGACTCCGCTGCACCCGTCCCCTTCATCATCGCTCGGCGTAATCATGGCGCGGGCGCTTCGGCGCGACCTCCGCGCGGCCGGCACCGGACGCACTTCCCCTCCGGTCCGTCGTCGCGACCCGTTCCCGGCGTGCAGGTCGAACACGCGGGTTTTTTTCCGTAGGCGGCAGGCGTTTCATCACCCTGAAAACCCCCGTCTTCCCACCTTGTGAAGTCGGGGGCCACCGGCCGTCGGGCCCGCGAACGTAACTGCCCCTTTCTGCCGGGAACGGAGGAAATCTGACACGACTCCGTTACACGTGGCGAGCCGGTCCGTTTTGATCCCGCCGGAAGTCGCGTGCGGGCGGACGCACTCTGTGTGTCGCTCCTTAGGCGCCCCACCGTCTCGGGCGCGTGCGCGATGAGAGGCGGGATAGGACTGGCGCGGCCTCGCCGTCACGCACCTCGCCGACGTTTCGGGTTCTTGTCGGGGGCAACCCCGCCCGCGCCCGTTTCCGTTTCCGGAGAGGTCGCTCGGCGACGCTTTTTTACTCGAGCCGCCCGCCACCCCGGGTCAGCGACGTGCATCGGCAACCCACCCCGACCCGTCTTGAAACACGGACCGAGGAGTCCTGGCCGTTCGCGAGTCGTAGGGGCCACCTCTGACTAACCCCGAAGGCGAAGCGAAAGCGAGAGAGCGTGTAGGAGGGCGTCGATCGGGAGAGGTGTCGTGGCAAAGTCGTCCGGGGGTCGTCGGGGGGTGTCGTCGGTCTCGTGCCGTCGTCTTCTCCTCGCCTCACCCGCCTCCGAGCCGTGCCCGATCCCGCCGGCGCGGCGTTTTCGGCCTTCCGCCGTCGCTGCTGCGGTGCCCGCAAACTTTTCCTTTTTTCTCTCTTCCCGAGAGAGATAGGAGAGGGAAGGCTCGTGGCTGACGTGCGGTTGTTTTTCCCTCCTCCCCGAGAGGGGACCGGCGCATCTTCCAAAAAGGGGAATTGCCGGGCGCCAGCTTCCATATCCTCCTTCCGCCCATCGGTGAGATCCCGCGGCTTGAACATAGTCCTATTTTGTCGTCGAGTTTAGGCGCTGCGCGCGGGCGCATCACCCCCGGGTCGGTTTCCCCTTTTTCCGAGTACGACTCGGCCGACTCTGGCGTAGCGAGCGACCAGGGACCCGAAAGATGGCGATCCACGCCCGGTCGGGATGAAGCCAGAGGAAACTCTGGTGGAAGTCCGAAGCGCCTCTGACGTGCAACATCGATCGTCGGAACCGGGTGATAGGGGCGAAAGACCAATCGAGCCGTCTAGTAGCTGGTTCCCTCCGAAGTTTCCCTCAGGATAGCTGGCGCTCGATCGTCGCAATTCCATCCGGTAAAGCGAACGATTGGAGGCCCCGGGGCCGTTCACGGCCTCGACCTACTCTCGAACTCGGAACGGGTGGAACGGGCCGACTCTCCCGAACGACGGAGCCGACCCATCCGGCCGCCGCCGCCAGCACGCTTCGCTGGGCGGTTGGTCACCTCGAAATGCGAGTGCCAAGTGGGCCACTTTTGGTAAGCAGAACTGGCGCTGTGGGATGAACCAAACGTCCGGCTAAGGTGCCTAACGCGACGCCCATGAGATCCCCGAAAGGGTGTCGGTCGATATAGACAGCAGGACGGTGGCCACGGAAGTCGGAATCCGCTAAGGAGTGTGTAACAACTCACCTGCCGAATCGACCGGCCCCGAAAATGGATGGCGCTGGAGCGACGGACCGATGCCGGACCGTCGCGGCGAGGAGCGATGAACTTTCGCGCCGAAACGATGCCGCGACGAGTAGGAGGGCGCCGCGGCGAGCACGGAAGCCTAGGGCGCGAGCCCGGGTGGAGCCGACCGCGGGTGCAGATCTCGGTGGTAGTAGCAAATATTCGAACGAGACCTTCGAAGACCGAAGTGGAGAAGGGTTCCGTGCCAACGGCGGTCGAGCACGGGTCAGTCGGTCCTAAGACGCGGGCGAAAGTCTTCCCGAAAAGGCCGCCGGATCCGTTATGAAAGTGAAAGCGATCGAATCGAATCGAATCAAAAGCCCAAACAAAAACAAAGCGGCCGGCCTCCCGTCGAAAGGGAATCGGGTTAATATTCCCGAACCCCGGACTCGGAGAGGGCCCGGGGGTGGCGACGCTGTCGGCAGCGATGTCGGCGGCGCCCGTCGCTTCCCGGGCGAAACCGCGGTGACGCAAGCGAGCCCGGAGACGTCGCCGGGAGCCCCGGGAAGAGTTCTCTCTTCTTCGTAAAGGACCATGTCCGTGGAATCGGCTCGTCCGGAGATACGGAAAAGGTACCTGTAGAGCGCCGCGGCTCGGGCGGCGTCCGGTGCGCTTTCGGCGGCCCTGGAAAATCCGGGTCCGGTTTTCGCAGCTCTCGAGTCGGTCCGTACCCACCATCCGCAGCAGGTCTCCAAGGTGTACAGCCTCTCGTCGATGGCATCAATGTAGGTAAGGGAAGTCGGCAAAATGGATCCGTACCTTCGGAAGAAGGATTGGCTCCG
>NW_027633633.1:12500-22500 GCF_053919585.1 Euprymna scolopes | reverse complement strand
GTCGGCGAGGCTCCCGGCGGCCCCGAGCGGGACCACAGGTTGCGGAAGGCGTCCAAGTGAGCGGCGGCGACGCCAGGAGGCCCCCGGGGTCGACTCCGCGGCCCCCGGGTCGGTGTGCGGGCCTCCAGAGCTCGATAAAGTAGTGGTGTCGCTAGCGGTCGAGAAGGCACTTTTCGACGCCTACTGCCACCCCCACATGGCGGTAGGCGCAAAACTGGAAAATCGCCGACCAGAAATGTCGCTTCGTATAATCGACGTTTTTTTTGACCACCATTTTCAGGTGTCGGAGGTGGGTCTGGACGAATACCAACACCATTTCTGGGGTTTCACAACCGCCCGGCTTCTCCGACATATGTTGGAAAGGAGTAGCGATCGAGCGAAGGGGGCTGTCGGTAGGCGGCCGCGGGTTGCATGTGTGCCCGGGACAGCACCCCCATCCAACTAAGGGGTGTCCCCCGGGGGCCAGGGGGACCTCGTCCAGGTCGGCCGGGCGCTTCCAGACGCCTACCGACACCGGTCAGGTCGGCGAGGCTCCCGGCGGCCCCGAGCGGGACCACAGGTTGCGGAAGGCGTCCAAGTGAGCGGCGGCGACGCCAGGAGGCCCCCGGGGTCGACTCCGCGGCCCCCGGGTCGGTGTGCGGGCCTCCAGAGCTCGATAAAGTAGTGGTGTCGCTAGCGGTCGAGAAGGCACTTTTCGACGCCTACTGCCACCCCCACATGGCGGTAGGCGCAAAACTGGAAAATCGCCGACCAGAAATGTCGCTTCGTATAATCGACGTTTTTTTTGACCACCATTTTCAGGTGTCGGAGGTGGGTCTGGACGAATACCAACACCATTTCTGGGGTTTCACAACCGCCCGGCTTCTCCGACATATGTTGGAAAGGAGTAGCGATCGAGCGAAGGGGGCTGTCGGTAGGCGGCCGCGGGTTGCATGTGTGCCCGGGACAGCACCCCCATCCAACTAAGGGGTGTCCCCCGGGGGCCAGGGGGACCTCGTCCAGGTCGGCCGGGCGCTTCCAGACGCCTACCGACACCGGTCAGGTCGGCGAGGCTCCCGGCGGCCCCGAGCGGGACCACAGGTTGCGGAAGGCGTCCAAGTGAGCGGCGGCGACGCCAGGAGGCCCCCGGGGTCGACTCCGCGGCCCCCGGGTCGGTGTGCGGGCCTCCAGAGCTCGATAAAGTAGTGGTGTCGCTAGCGGTCGAGAAGGCACTTTTCGACGCCTACTGCCACCCCCACATGGCGGTAGGCGCAAAACTGGAAAATCGCCGACCAGAAATGTCGCTTCGTATAATCGACGTTTTTTTTGACCACCATTTTCAGGTGTCGGAGGTGGGTCTGGACGAATACCAACACCATTTCTGGGGTTTCACAACCGCCCGGCTTCTCCGACATATGTTGGAAAGGAGTAGCGATCGAGCGAAGGGGGCTGTCGGTAGGCGGCCGCGGGTTGCATGTGTGCCCGGGACAGCACCCCCATCCAACTAAGGGGTGTCCCCCGGGGGCCAGGGGGACCTCGTCCAGGTCGGCCGGGCGCTTCCAGACGCCTACCGACACCGGTCAGGTCGGCGAGGCTCCCGGCGGCCCCGAGCGGGACCACAGGTTGCGGAAGGCGTCCAAGTGAGCGGCGGCGACGCCAGGAGGCCCCCGGGGTCGACTCCGCGGCCCCCGGGTCGGTGTGCGGGCCTCCCAGAGCTCGATAAAGTAGTGGTGTCGCTAGCGGTCGAGAAGGCACTTTTCGACGCCTACTGCCACCCCCACATGGCGGTAGGTGTAAAATCGGAATAGACCGGACCAGGAATGTCGAGGGGGAAAAAAATGACAAAGTCCTGGTGTGCCTAGGCGTCGAGAAGGCACTTTGCGACGCCTACCGACATCCCCATGTGGCAGTAGGCGTAAAACTGGAAAATCGCCGACCAGAAATGTCGCTTCGTATAATCGACGTTTTTTTTGACCACCATTTTCAGGTGTCGGAGGTGGGTCTGGACGAATACCAACACCATTTCTGGGGTTTTCCAGTTTGAAAGTTTTATAAAACATGTTCGGTAGGAAGCACACTTTGGTGTGTCGGTTCGTCGGAGCAGCGACTCTTTGCCTCGTGGTGGTCCGGAACGTCTCTACGGGCTTGTCGCAAAGGCGTCAGAAAGTGGCATCTCCGCCGCCTAGGGCTGTCACCGTTATCGCTGTCGCCGCGCTCCAACTTGTTTTGATCCGCCGCCTTCGTTCCTGCCAACCGTGCGCCCGCTCATCGTCGTTAGGTTATAATACGTGGTACGTGTGTGTGCTTCTCCGTGGACCTAGGGCTGCTCGACGTGTCGAACGATATGTTGGAACAACTAACGGCTCCTTTTCCTGGTTCCATAGTCGTCGTGGTACCCGCGTCGTCAGCCATATCTATGTCCACCATGTTTAGCCGATACGTTTGCTGCAGCTTCTGCTTCCGCCTCAGCGTTCGCCGCTCTCAGCCGCCGCTGTTGTTGCTGCCGTTCTGCCATTCAACCACTACCTGCGAATCTTTCGATGATCGGCCGAACGACCCATCGCTGTGCGACCGATAAATCCTCCGGATTAGGGAGAAACGCCGCCGCTCTCTGCCGCCGTCGAACGGAAAAACGTACATTGTAACGAACGAACGAACGAACGAACGAATTAACGAACGAGCGAACAAACAAACAAAAATAGCCGCGGGGGATGCACTATGTAGATCCTGATCCCCTTGTAACCATACGTACGTTGTTCGATGCTCTCCCGTCCTGGAAGTCGCCGCAGCAAACAGGAGGATGAGCAGCAGCAGGCGCCGCCGCCGTAACCGCCGCCTGCCTGCCGCCTCCTACTCCTGTCAGCGTCCGATCTCACAGCCGTGTGAACGTTCGCTGACACCCGATTTCTTTCCGTCTGGCAAAACCTTGGACGTCCCGCTCGCGGTACACGTGCTGCAGCGACTTCTCGTCCGACAACGCATAAGCGTCGACGTCTGCCGCCGCATCTTCTGATACGTGGACGGTGATAGCGCTAGTCCCTTCTTGCGCCACCTCCACCTTTGTTAGCGCCAAAAGAAGATCGATCGAGCAGTCGTGGTCGCAGTCGATTAACCCGTTTTCACCGTCCGCAGTTCCCAAGCCGCCGATCAAGTCGTTGCTCTTCTTGTTCGTTCTTCCCATACCGTCGATTTGCACGGCCTGCCGGATGAGCCATCCTCTGTCCGGCGAAGCGCTCACGTCAGTGATCGATACTTGCACCGACAGTCCTCCCGCTCGCGACTCGGTGCTCGAATCGGACTCGTTCGTTTTTATCTCGATGCGATTGTGAAAAGGGGGACCGGTCGTCAATGTCGTGTGTGTCGACGATGTTGTTCGCCCGGTCCGCCGCGTTGTTGTCGTTTTTTTTTTTTTTTTTTTTTTTCCCCTAACGTTCGCCGTCGCACGGACGAAAGGGTGAGAAAAAAAAAAAAAAGCTCGAAAAAGCCGCCCAAAAAAATCGGACCGAGGAGCCGCTTGCGAGAACGCGCCATGTGCACGTTGTCTCTCCTCGGTTTTCCGAGCACGAACACGACGCCGGTCGGTCGGTCGGTCGACGAAGGCGACGACGAAGGTGACGGGAAAATTTACGCCGCCGCTGCCCTGGTCCAGCTCCTCCCCGATGACGGCTGTGATGTTGACGTTGACGTTGGCGACGACGACGACGACGACGGAGACGACGACGACGACGAGACGGCATCGATGGCGACCACGATGACGACGACCTCGACGAGTTCAGTCTGCACCTTGACCTCCGATGTCCGTGTGCACTGCCGTCGTGCTGTTTGTCGTTTGTCGTATGTATCGCTGTCAAGGGTGCCGTTGTCGTTGTTGTTGTCGACGTTGTTGCTTGCTCTCTCGTCTCGGTCGGTTGGTACGTTGATGACGACGACGACGACGACGAGACGACGACGACGACGACGAGACGGCATCGATGGCGACCACGATGACGACGACCTCGACGATTCCAGTCTGCACCTTGACCTCCGATGTCCGTGTGCACTGCCGTCGTGCTGTTTGTCGTTTGTCGTATGTATCGCTGTCAAGGGTGCCGTTGTCGATGTTGTTGTTGTCGACGCTGTCGTCTGTTCTCTCTTCTCGGCCGGCTGTGACGTGGACGTTGACGACGACGACGACGAGACGGAATCGATGGCGACCACGATGACGACGACCTCGGCGAGTTCAGTCTGCACCTTGACCCTCGATGTCCGTGTGCACTGCCGTCGTGCTGCTTGTCGTTTGTCGTATGTATCGCTGTCAAGGGTGCCGTTGTCGTTGTTGTTGTCGACGTTGGTCGCTTTCGTTCTTTGAGTCTCGGTCTCGGTCCAAGTCAGGGGAGAAACAAAAAAGAGGCCATCAGCGCGGGCAGCGCGCTTCTTCTGACGGCGAACCCCCTCGAAAAATAAATAAACACGTGCCCGTCGTTGTAGTTGTCTGTCTTATGTCGGTCGGTCGGTCGGTCGGTCTGTCGTTCTGTCGAAAACAAAGTCCCAAATTCCAACGATACCTGGTTGATCCTGCCAGTAGTCATATGCTTGTCTCAAAGCTTAAGCCATGCAAGTGTAAGTTCACGCCACGCATTAGAACGGGCGAAACCGCGAATGGCTCAGGAACCGGACCTAATCCTCGGGACCGTATTCCTCCTCGGAGGCGATGGATAACTGTGGCAATTCTAGAGCTAATACATGTGACACAGGCCGCGATCGGTCGGCGCGCCGTCGTCGCCACGCCTCGCGCGCTGGCACCCGCGTCGGCCGTTCCGGGTCGCGGCGCTACATATTAGACTGAGACCGATGCGCGTCATTCCGTCCTCCCGTCGTCGGCGTTCCCGCTCGCGGGTCCGTTCGGTGGCGGGGCTCATAGGGCGGCGCGCTCCGCTTTGGTGACTCTGGATAACTCACTGGTCGATCGCACGAGCTTTCACGCCCGGCGACGGGTCTCTCGAGGGTCCGCCCTATCAACTGTCGACGGTCGGTTAAGTGCCTACCGTGGTTACTACGGGTAACGGGGAATCGGGGTTCGATTCCGGAGAGGGAGCATGCGAAACGGCTACCACATCCAAGGAAGGCAGCCAGGCGCGCAAATTACCCACTCCCGGCACGGGGAGGTAGTGACGAAAAATAACGACGCGGGACTCTGTCGAGGCCCCGCGATCGGAATGAGTACACTTCAAATCCGTTAACGAGGACCAACCGGAGGGCAAGTCTGGTGCCAGCAGCCGCGGTAATTCCAGCTCCGGTAGCGTATATTAAAGTTGTTGCGGTTAAAAAGCTCGTAGTCCGAACTCGGGTTCGTGGTCGCGCAAGCGGCCCCGGGGCGGCGGCGCCATCGTCCGTCGTTGACTTTGGTCGTCCGTTCGCATTCCCGGCCCTTTCCGCCGGTGTCAACCGCTAGCATACCCGCCACGCGGTCCTGCCGGCGAGGTGGACGAGGAGGTCGTGATCGGGATCCGGGAAAAAAAAAACAAGTGGTCGTCGGTTCGGTTCCGGGAGTAGTCTAACGGGGGGGTGCTACGTGTGTGTGTTTGGGTGCGTTCATTCGCATCCCCGCACTCTGACCCCCGCGCTTCTCTCCCTCTCCCTTTCCGCGCGTTCCTCTTTTTTTTTGAACCCCCCGGTCCGCTCCGAGTCCCTGCTTCGTGTCTTGTCTGCGCGCGTGTTGCGGTCGGCGGTTTCTCCTCCAAGGGTGCTCTTAACCGAGTGTCCGCGGCGGCCGGTACGTTCACTTTGAAAAAATTAGAGTGCTCAGAGCGGGCTGTTCAAGCTTGCATACGATAAGCATGGAATGATGGAAGAGGGCCTCGTCTACGTCTGTCGGTCTCCGTCTACGGCGAGGCAATGATCGAAGGGAGCGGTCGGGGCCACTCGTATTGCGACGTTAGAGGTGAAATTCTTGGATCGTCGCAAGACGAACTGCAGCGATGGCGTGTGGCAAGCACGTTTTCCTCGATCAAGAGCGAAAGTCGGAGGTTCGAAGACGATCAGATACCGTCGTAGTTCCGACCGTAAACGATGCCGACCGGCGATCCGCCGGCGTTCGCTTCCATGACCCGGCGGGTAGCCTGCGGGAAACCAGAGTTCGGTTCCGGGGGGAGTATGGTTGCAAAGCTGAAACTTAAAGGAATTGACGGAAGGGCACCACCAGGAGTGGAGCCTGCGGCTTAATTTGACTCAACACGGGAAAACTCACCCGGTCCGGACACCGGTAGGATTGACAGATCGATAGCTCTTTCTCGATTCGGTGGGTGGTGGTGCATGGCCGTTCTTAGTTGTTGGTGGAGCGATCCGTCTGGTTGATTCCGATAACGAACGAGACTCCGGCCTGCTAACTAGTGCGCCGATGTCAGTGATTTTTACGGCGGGCTCGGCGTCCTCCGTGGCGCTCGGGTCCGGGTCGGTTTTCTCACGCACTTCTTAGAGGGACGGGTGGCAGAAAGCCACACGAGGCGGAGCGATAACAGGTCTGTGATGCCCTTAGATGTCCGGGGCCGCACGCGCGCTACACTGGAGGTATCAGCGGGGACTTCGCCCCGGCCCGAGAGGGTTGGGAAACCTCTGAACCACCTCCCGTGATAGGGATCGGGGCCTGTAACCAACCCCGTGAACGAGGAATTCCCGGTAGGCGCGGGTCAACAGCCCGCGTCGATCACGTCCCTGCCCTTTGTACACACCGCCCGTCGCTACTACCGATCGAACGGTCCGGTGAGGTCCTCGGATCTGGCCGACGACGCCGCCGGGCAGTGCGCGACGTGTCCGTCACGACACTCGTGCATCTACGCCTCGGCGTTCGATGCCTGGAGAAGACGACCGAACCCGATCGTTTAGAGGAAGTAAAAGTCGTAACAAGGTTTCCGTAGGTGAACCTGCGGAAGGATCATTACCGTTTTCCCGTTCGAGACTGGTTTGTTGTTTTCCGGCCTACCTCCTCTGTCTGTCGGCGTCAACGCCTCGAATGCGCGCAAACAAACCTATAAAAGGCGGAGCGAGAGATAGATTTGTGGTGACGCGGAGGTTTTTAAAGCCCCAGCTCTTCTTGCTTGCTTCCGCGTCTTACCACCTGTTTGTTTTTTCGCCCACCGCAAGTGATGGCCGCTTCTTCTTTGCCTTGTCGCCGCTTTATCGTTTTTTTTGTTTTTTTGCAGCCGCTGTGCCACCGCCGCTAGCTAAAAAAACAAACTACTCGCGACATTGCAATGCCGTCACGCCTCCTCGCACAGACCTCCTCGCACACTACTAAATCTATATAAACAAAAACTAATATAAAAAAACCAAGTGCTGAACCCTGGACGGGGGATCACTCGGCTCGTCCGTCGATGAAGAGCGCGGCCAGCCGCGATAACTGATGCGAATTGCAGGACTCAGTGAACATCGACACCTCGAACGCACATTGCGGCCCCGAGATCCCTTGTCTCGGGGCCACGTCCGGTCGAGAGGCGGAACGTTACATGTCTTTCTCCGTTAACGAAACGACATCTTGCCGTCCCCGTGCCCGCCCGGTCCTCGGCACGGTGGTAACCGGGACGTCGCAGGAGCGAGTGACGAGGGGGAAGAAAAATAAAAAAAGAATTGACTCCTTTCAATGTCTTTTTTTTTTTTAAAACCCTCTCCGGCCTCCTCCTTCGTCTCCCGCTGGCAGACCGCGGAGTCTTTTCCCTTTTCGACCGCGTGAAGAAACACTGTGGAGGAGGAGCAGGAGGAGTCTGTCCGAAAGCAGCCGAAGGGAGACCAAAAAAAAAGTACCGACCTAACCGACTGCCGACGTAAGCGCCGCCTGCTCGTCTCGCTCTCTGCCTCATGAAGGTGTCTCTCAGCGACGCCTCGAGCAGCGCGACGAGCACGGCCGTCGCACCGTAAAAAGGTGGCCGCGTCGTAGGCAACGCAACGTCGGATGGGGAGGACCCACGCTTTTTTTTAATTGTTGGCTTCTTCATTTTCGGTCGGACGGGCGCTATATCGGCCAGCCGTCGTCACACGGAGGGTACCGATCGAGATTCCTCTCCTCCAAACACCACACTCTACTAAAAACCGCCGCCCTCGGCTCGGACGAGACGACCCGCTGAACTTAAGCATATCGCTAAGCGGAGGAAAAGAAACCAACCGGGATTCCCTTAGTAACGGCGAGTGAACCGGGAGAAGCCCAACGCCGAATCCCGTCGCAAGTTAAAGGCTTCGGGACGTGTGGCGCATGGGTCGAAGGCAGCCGTTCGTTTTCGTCTCGCATAGTTCGGAGTTCCCTCGATCGGGGCCGCCCGCGGCGGGTGCCAGGCCCATTCGGTGCGGACGGCGAGCGACGGCCTTCGATCCGAGAGTCGGGTTGCTTGGGAACGCAGCCCAAATCGGGTGGTAAGCTCCATCCAAGGCTAAATACCGGGACGAGTCCGATAGTCGACAAGTACCGTGAGGGAAAGTTGAAAAGAACTTTGGAGAGAGAGTTCAAGAGAACGTGAAACCGCCCAGGGGTAAACGGGTGGGACCGCTCACCGCGATCGCGGGGGGACTCAGTCCGGTGCTGCCTAGGCTCGAGCCCAAACTCGATGTGTGTTCTTGAAAGAGAGGCCGTCGCGGCACAGGTCGTCGTTCGTCGTGTCCGCGGGGGACTCGTTCCCCGCGGTTCCAGCTTTTGTGCCCGCGTCGCCGACGAAGGAGACGGGCCGCGTGGATAGCGGGAAGGGAAACGTGGTGACGACCGCGGCGTCGGTAGGTGGCTGCGTCGGTTGGCTGCGACGGAGGGGACTCGTCCTCTCGATCGCTGCTGCCGCCGGGCCCTAACCCGCCGCATCCGTCGCCGCCGCTTCTTCTTTCCTCCTGCTCCCTCCGCGCGCGACTCCGCTGCACCCGTCCCCTTCATCATCGCTCGGCGTAATCATGGCGCGGGCGCTTCGGCGCGACCTCCGCGCGGCCGGCACCGGACGCACTTCCCCTCCGGTCCGTCGTCGCGACCCGTTCCCGGCGTGCAGGTCGAACACGCGGGTTTTTTTCCGTAGGCGGCAGGCGTTTCATCACCCTGAAAACCCCCGTCTCCACCTTGTGAAGTCGGGGGCCACCGGCCGTCGGGCCCGCGAACGTAACTGCCCCTTTCTGCCGGGAACGGAGGAAATCTGACACGATCCGTTACACGTGGCGAGCCGGTCCGTTTTGATCCCGCCGGAAGTCGCGTGCGGGCGACGCACTCTGTGTGTCGCTCCTTAGGCGCCCCACCGTCTCGGGCGCGTGCGCGATGAGAGGCGGGATAGGACTGGCGCGGCCTCGCCGTCACGCACCTCGCCGACGTTTCGGGTTCTTGTCGGGGGCAACCCCGCCCGCGCCCGTTTCCGTTTCCGGAGAGGTCGCTCGGCGACGCTTTTTTACTCGAGCCGCCCGCCACCCCGGGTCAGCGACGTGCATCGGCAACCCACCCGACCCGTCTTGAAACACGGACCGAGGAGTCCTGGCCGTTCGCGAGTCGTAGGGGCCACCTCTGACTAACCCCGAAGGCGAAGCGAAAGCGAGAGAGCGTGTAGGAGGGCGTCGATCGGGAGAGGTGTCGTGGCAAAGTCGTCCGGGGGTCGTCGGGGGGTGTCGTCGGTCTCGTGCCGTCGTCTTCTCCTCGCCTCACCCGCCTCCGAGCCGTGCCCGATCCCGCCGGCGCGGCGTTTTCGGCCTTCCGCCGTCGCTGCTGCGGTGCCCGCAACTTTTCCTTTTTTCTCTCTTCCCGAGAGAGATAGGAGAGGGAAGGCTCGTGGCTGACGTGCGGTTGTTTTTCCCTCCTCCCCGAGAGGGGACCGGCGCATCATCCAAAAAGGGGAATTGCCGGGCGCCAGCTTCCATATCCTCCTTCCGCCCATCGGTGAGATCCCGCGGCTTGAACTAGTCCTATTTTGTCGTCGAGTTTAGGCGCTGCGCGCGGGCGCATCACCCCCGGGTCGGTTTCCCCTTTTTCCGAGTACGACTCGGCCGACTCTGGCGTAGCGAGCGACCAGGGACCCGAAAGATGGCGATCCACGCC
>NW_027633633.1:0-7500 GCF_053919585.1 Euprymna scolopes | reverse complement strand
AAAAAAAAAAACAAACAAAAAACCCCAACTCTATTAAGATTTTCGATAGTTGGAAAATAATAATAAATTAAGATTTTCGATAGATTGAAAATAATGATAAATTGATTTTAGCAGGGCTGCTGAGTTAGCTTATAGGAGCGAGCTAAAGTAAGAAAGAAACACGCCGAAACACACCGACCGGCACCCCCGACGACGACCACGGGTAAACGGCGGGACTAACTGTGACTCTCTTAAGGTGTGAGGAGGCTTTGCCTCTTAAGCAAGTTTGACTGACGCCTACCGACACCGGTCAGGTCGGCGAGGCTCCCGGCGGCCCCGAGCGGGACCACAGGTTGCGGAAGGCGTCCCAAGTGAGCGGCGGCGACGCCAGGAGGCCCCCGGGGTCGACTCCGCGGCCCCCGGGTCGGTGTGCGGGCCTCCAGAGCTCGATAAAGTAGTGGTGTCGCTAGCGGTCGAGAAGGCACTTTTCGACGCCTACTGCCACCCCCACATGGCGGTAGGCGCAAAACTGGAAAATCGCCGACCAGAAATGTCGCTTCGTATAATCGACGTTTTTTTTGACCACCATTTTCAGGTGTCGGAGGTGGGTCTGGACGAATACCAACACCATTTCTGGGGTTTCACAACCGCCCGGCTTCTCCGACATATGTTGGAAAGGAGTAGCGATCGAGCGAAGGGGGCTGTCGGTAGGCGGCCGCGGGTTGCATGTGTGCCCGGGACAGCACCCCCATCCAACTAAGGGGTGTCCCCCGGGGGCCAGGGGGACCTCGTCCAGGTCGGCCGGGCGCTTCCAGACGCCTACCGACACCGGTCAGGTCGGCGAGGCTCCCGGCGGCCCCGAGCGGGACCACAGGTTGCGGAAGGCGTCCAAGTGAGCGGCGGCGACGCCAGGAGGCCCCCGGGGTCGACTCCGCGGCCCCCGGGTCGGTGTGCGGGCCTCCAGAGCTCGATAAAGTAGTGGTGTCGCTAGCGGTCGAGAAGGCACTTTTCGACGCCTACTGCCACCCCCACATGGCGGTAGGTGTAAAATCGGAATAGACCGGACCAGGAATGTCGAGGGGGAAAAAAATGACAAAGTCCTGGTGTGCCTAGGCGTCGAGAAGGCACTTTGCGACGCCTACCGACATCCCCATGTGGCAGTAGGCGTAAAACTGGAAAATCGCCGACCAGAAATGTCGCTTCGTATAATCGACGTTTTTTTTGACCACCATTTTCAGGTGTCGGAGGTGGGTCTGGACGAATACCAACACCATTTCTGGGGTTTTCCAGTTTGAAAGTTTTATAAAACATGTTCGGTAGGAAGCACACTTTGGTGTGTCGGTTCGTCGGAGCAGCGACTCTTTGCCTCGTGGTGGTCCGGAACGTCTCTACGGGCTTGTCGCAAAGGCGTCAGAAAGTGGCATCTCCGCCGCCTAGGGCTGTCACCGTTATCGCTGTCGCCGCGCTCCAACTTGTTTTGATCCGCCGCCTTCGTTCCTGCCAACCGTGCGCCCGCTCATCGTCGTTAGGTTATAATACGTGGTACGTGTGTGTGCTTCTCCGTGGACCTAGGGCTGCTCGACGTGTCGAACGATATGTTGGAACAACTAACGGCTCCTTTTCCTGGTTCCATAGTCGTCGTGGTACCCGCGTCGTCAGCCATATCTATGTCCACCATGTTTAGCCGATACGTTTGCTGCAGCTTCTGCTTCCGCCTCAGCGTTCGCCGCTCTCAGCCGCCGCTGTTGTTGCTGCCGTTCTGCCATTCAACCACTACCTGCGAATCTTTCGATGATCGGCCGAACGACCCATCGCTGTGCGACCGATAAATCCTCCGGATTAGGGAGAAACGCCGCCGCTCTCTGCCGCCGTCGAACGGAAAAACGTACATTGTAACGAACGAACGAACGAACGAACGAATTAACGAACGAGCGAACAAACAAACAAAAATAGCCGCGGGGGATGCACTATGTAGATCCTGATCCCCTTGTAACCATACGTACGTTGTTCGATGCTCTCCCGTCCTGGAAGTCGCCGCAGCAAACAGGAGGATGAGCAGCAGCAGGCGCCGCCGCCGTAACCGCCGCCTGCCTGCCGCCTCCTACTCCTGTCAGCGTCCGATCTCACAGCCGTGTGAACGTTCGCTGACACCCGATTTCTTTCCGTCTGGCAAAACCTTGGACGTCCCGCTCGCGGTACACGTGCTGCAGCGACTTCTCGTCCGACAACGCATAAGCGTCGACGTCTGCCGCCGCATCTTCTGATACGTGGACGGTGATAGCGCTAGTCCCTTCTTGCGCCACCTCCACCTTTGTTAGCGCCAAAGAAGATCGATCGAGCAGTCGTGGTCGCAGTCGATTAACCCGTTTTCACCGTCCGCAGTTCCCAAGCCGCCGATCAAGTCGTTGCTCTTCTTGTTCGTTCTTCCCATACCGTCGATTTGCACGGCTGCCGGATGAGCCATCCTCTGTCCGGCGAAGCGCTCACGTCAGTGATCGATACTTGCACCGACAGTCCTCCCGCTCGCGACTCGGTGCTCGAATCGGACTCGTTCGTTTTTATCTCGATGCGATTGTGAAAAGGGGGACCGGTCGTCAATGTCGTGTGTGTCGACGATGTTGTTCGCCCGGTCCGCCGCGTTGTTGTCGTTTTTTTTTTTTTTTTTTTTTTCCCCTAACGTTCGCCGTCGCACGGACGAAAGGGTGAGAAAAAAAAAAAAAAGCTCGAAAAAGCCGCCCAAAAAAATCGGACCGAGGAGCCGCTTGCGAGAACGCGCCATGTGCACGTTGTCTCTCCTCGGTTTTCCGAGCACGAACACGACGCCGGTCGGTCGGTCGGTCGACGAAGGCGACGACGAAGGTGACGGGAAAATTTACGCCGCCGCTGCCCTGGTCCAGCTCCTCCCCGATGACGGCTGTGATGTTGACGTTGACGTTGGCGACGACGACGACGACGACGGAGACGACGACGACGACGAGACGGCATCGATGGCGACCACGATGACGACGACCTCGACGAGTTCAGTCTGCACCTTGACCTCCGATGTCCGTGTGCACTGCCGTCGTGCTGTTTGTCGTTTGTCGTATGTATCGCTGTCAAGGGTGCCGTTGTCGTTGTTGTTGTCGACGTTGTTGCTTGCTCTCTCGTCTCGGTCGGTTGGTACGTTGATGACGACGACGACGACGAAGACGACGACGACGACGACGAGACGGCATCGATGGCGACCACGATGACGACGACCTCGACGATTCCAGTCTGCACCTTGACCTCCGATGTCCGTGTGCACTGCCGTCGTGCTGTTTGTCGTTTGTCGTATGTATCGCTGTCAAGGGTGCCGTTGTCGATGTTGTTGTTGTCGACGCTGTCGTCTGTTCTCTCTTCTCGGCCGGCTGTGACGTGGACGTTGACGACGACGACGACGAGACGGAATCGATGGCGACCACGATGACGACGACCTCGGCGAGTTCAGTCTGCACCTTGACCCTCGATGTCCGTGTGCACTGCCGTCGTGCTGCTTGTCGTTTGTCGTATGTATCGCTGTCAAGGGTGCCGTTGTCGTTGTTGTTGTCGACGTTGGTCGCTTTCGTTCTTTGAGTCTCGGTCTCGGTCCAAGTCAGGGGAGAAACAAAAAAGAGGCCATCAGCGCGGGCAGCGCGCTTCTTCTGACGGCGAACCCCCTCGAAAAATAAATAAACACGTGCCCGTCGTTGTAGTTGTCTGTCTTATGTCGGTCGGTCGGTCGGTCGGTCTGTCGTTCTGTCGAAACAAAGTCCCAAATTCCAACGATACCTGGTTGATCCTGCCAGTAGTCATATGCTTGTCTCAAAGCTTAAGCCATGCAAGTGTAAGTTCACGCCACGCATTAGAACGGGCGAAACCGCGAATGGCTCAGGAACCGGACCTAATCCTCGGGACCGTATTCCTCCTCGGAGGCGATGGATAACTGTGGCAATTCTAGAGCTAATACATGTGACACAGGCCGCGATCGGTCGGCGCGCCGTCGTCGCCACGCCTCGCGCGCTGGCACCCGCGTCGGCCGTTCCGGGTCGCGGCGCTACATATTAGACTGAGACCGATGCGCGTCATTCCGTCCTCCCGTCGTCGGCGTTCCCGCTCGCGGGTCCGTTCGGTGGCGGGGCTCATAGGGCGGCGCGCTCCGCTTTGGTGACTCTGGATAACTCACTGGTCGATCGCACGAGCTTTCACGCCCGGCGACGGGTCTCTCGAGGGTCCGCCCTATCAACTGTCGACGGTCGGTTAAGTGCCTACCGTGGTTACTACGGGTAACGGGGAATCGGGGTTCGATTCCGGAGAGGGAGCATGCGAAACGGCTACCACATCCAAGGAAGGCAGCAGGCGCGCAAATTACCCACTCCCGGCACGGGGAGGTAGTGACGAAAAATAACGACGCGGGACTCTGTCGAGGCCCCGCGATCGGAATGAGTACACTTCAAATCCGTTAACGAGGACCAACCGGAGGGCAAGTCTGGTGCCAGCAGCCGCGGTAATTCCAGCTCCGGTAGCGTATATTAAAGTTGTTGCGGTTAAAAAGCTCGTAGTCCGAACTCGGGTTCGTGGTCGCGCAAGCGGCCCCGGGGCGGCGGCGCCATCGTCCGTCGTTGACTTTGGTCGTCCGTTCGCATTCCCGGCCCTTTCCGCCGGTGTCAACCGCTAGCATACCCGCCACGCGGTCCTGCCGGCGAGGTGGACGAGGAGGTCGTGATCGGGATCCGGGAAAAAAAAAACAAGTGGTCGTCGGTTCGGTTCCGGGAGTAGTCTAACGGGGGGGTGCTACGTGTGTGTGTTTGGGTGCGTTCATTCGCATCCCCGCACTCTGACCCCCGCGCTTCTCTCCCTCTCCCTTTCCGCGCGTTCCTCTTTTTTTTTGAACCCCCCGGTCCGCTCCGAGTCCCTGCTTCGTGTCTTGTCTGCGCGCGTGTTGCGGTCGGCGGTTTCTCCTCCAAGGGTGCTCTTAACCGAGTGTCCGCGGCGGCCGGTACGTTCACTTTGAAAAAATTAGAGTGCTCAGAGCGGGCTGTTCAAGCTTGCATACGATAAGCATGGAATGATGGAAGAGGGCCTCGTCTACGTCTGTCGGTCTCCGTCTACGGCGAGGCAATGATCGAAGGGAGCGGTCGGGGCCACTCGTATTGCGACGTTAGAGGTGAAATTCTTGGATCGTCGCAAGACGAACTGCAGCGATGGCGTGTGGCAAGCACGTTTTCCTCGATCAAGAGCGAAAGTCGGAGGTTCGAAGACGATCAGATACCGTCGTAGTTCCGACCGTAAACGATGCCGACCGGCGATCCGCCGGCGTTCGCTTCCATGACCCGGCGGGTAGCCTGCGGGAAACCAGAGTTCGGTTCCGGGGGGAGTATGGTTGCAAAGCTGAAACTTAAAGGAATTGACGGAAGGGCACCACCAGGAGTGGAGCCTGCGGCTTAATTTGACTCAACACGGGAAAACTCACCCGGTCCGGACACCGGTAGGATTGACAGATCGATAGCTCTTTCTCGATTCGGTGGGTGGTGGTGCATGGCCGTTCTTAGTTGGTGGAGCGATCCGTCTGGTTGATTCCGATAACGAACGAGACTCCGGCCTGCTAACTAGTGCGCCGATGTCAGTGATTTTTACGGCGGGCTCGGCGTCCTCCGTGGCGCTCGGGTCCGGGTCGGTTTTCTCACGCACTTCTTAGAGGGACGGGTGGCAGAAAGCCACACGAGGCGGAGCGATAACAGGTCTGTGATGCCCTTAGATGTCCGGGGCCGCACGCGCGCTACACTGGAGGTATCAGCGGGGACTTCGCCCCGGCCCGAGAGGGTTGGGAAACCTCTGAACCACCTCCCGTGATAGGGATCGGGGCCTGTAACCAACCCCGTGAACGAGGAATTCCCGGTAGGCGCGGGTCAACAGCCCGCGTCGATCACGTCCCTGCCCTTTGTACACACCGCCCGTCGCTACTACCGATCGAACGGTCCGGTGAGGTCCTCGGATCTGGCCGACGACGCCGCCGGGCAGTGCGCGACGTGTCCGTCACGACACTCGTGCATCTACGCCTCGGCGTTCGATGCCTGGAGAAGACGACCGAACCCGATCGTTTAGAGGAAGTAAAAGTCGTAACAAGGTTTCCGTAGGTGAACCTGCGGAAGGATCATTACCGTTTTCCCGTTCGAGACTGGTTTGTTGTTTTCCGGCCTACCTCCTCTGTCTGTCGGCGTCAACGCCTCGAATGCGCGCAAACAAACCTATAAAAGGCGGAGCGAGAGATAGATTTGTGGTGACGCGGAGGTTTTTAAAGCCCCAGCTCTTCTTGCTTGCTTCCGCGTCTTACCACCTGTTTGTTTTTTCGCCCACCGCAAGTGATGGCCGCTTCTTCTTTGCCTTGTCGCCGCTTTATCGTTTTTTTGTTTTTTTGCAGCCGCTGTGCCACCGCCGCTAGCTAAAAAAACAAACTACTCGCGACATTGCAATGCCGTCACGCCTCCTCGCACAGACCTCCTCGCACACTACTAAATCTATATAAACAAAAACTAATATAAAAAAACCAAGTGCTGAACCCTGGACGGGGGATCACTCGGCTCGTCCGTCGATGAAGAGCGCGGCCAGCCGCGATAACTGATGCGAATTGCAGGACTCAGTGAACATCGACACCTCGAACGCACATTGCGGCCCCGAGATCCCTTGTCTCGGGGCCACGTCCGGTCGAGAGGCGGAACGTTACATGTCTTTCTCCGTTAACGAAACGACATCTTGCCGTCCCCGTGCCCGCCCGGTCCTCGGCACGGTGGTAACCGGGACGTCGCAGGAGCGAGTGACGAGGGGGAAGAAAAATAAAAAAAGAATTGACTCCTTTCAATGTCTTTTTTTTTTTTAAAACCCTCTCCGGCCTCCTCCTTCGTCTCCCGCTGGCAGACCGCGGAGTCTTTTCCCTTTTCGACCGCGTGAAGAAACACTGTGGAGGAGGAGCAGGAGGAGTCTGTCCGAAAGCAGCCGAAGGGAGACCAAAAAAAAAGTACCGACCTAACCGACTGCCGACGTAAGCGCCGCCTGCTCGTCTCGCTCTCTGCCTCATGAAGGTGTCTCTCAGCGACGCCTCGAGCAGCGCGACGAGCACGGCCGTCGCACCGTAAAAAGGTGGCCGCGTCGTAGGCAACGCAAACGTCGGATGGGGAGGACCCACGCTTTTTTTTAATTGTTGGCTTCTTCATTTTCGGTCGGACGGGCGCTATATCGGCCAGCCGTCGTCACACGGAGGGTACCGATCGAGATTCCTCTCCTCCAAACACCACACTCTACTAAAAACCGCCGCCCTCGGCTCGGACGAGACGACCCGCTGAACTTAAGCATATCGCTAAGCGGAGGAAAAGAAACCAACCGGGATTCCCTTAGTAACGGCGAGTGAACCGGGAGAAGCCCAACGCCGAATCCCGTCGCAAGTTAAAGGCTTCGGGACGTGTGGCGCATGGGATCGAAGGCAGCCGTTCGTTTTCGTCTCGCATAGTTCGGAGTTCCCTCGATCGG
>NW_027633632.1:17500-36120 GCF_053919585.1 Euprymna scolopes | reverse complement strand
CACATCCATTATACTAAACATGTACCCCCATAGAATTAGAAAGCTGAATTAGAGAATCTTGTTTCTAACTGCTCAGAATATTTGTATTATTTAGACTATTCACACTACTTTTCTTATATTAGATGCTATTCTTACAACGTTTAGGCTGATGTAATAAGTAGTAATATATAGTAATAAGTAATAATGTTTAGTAATATATAAATATAGTAATAAGTAATAATGTTTAGTAATATAGTACAATAGAACCCCGGGATACGGTTGTTATAGGATACGGTTTTTTTTTTTCAGGTTACGACGCAACTGGCCCTGATGGCATCCCAATTATAGTGTTAAAAAAGCTTCAACCAGAACTTGCTCCCATACTTACGAAACTATTTAAGCGCTGCCTTAAGGAGAAGTGCTTTCCGACTCCCTGGAAGACCTCATCAGTTTGCCCTGTATTTAAGAATTCAGGTGATAAGTCATCTCCCTCTAAGTACAGACCAATAAGTCTCCTGTGTGTTATGAGTAAGTTGCTGGAATCCATATTAAATAGAGAAATAATAAACCACCTCAGCAGGAATAACCTTCTTAGTGACACACAATATGGTTTCCGCTCTGCAAAATCTACAGCAGATGTGCTGACGGTTATATCCCACAGAATTAGTGAATCTCTTGACAAAGGCTTCCTTTCTAGGGCAATTGCTCTTGACATATCAAAGGCCTTCGACAAGGTATGGCATAAGGGTCTACTTCACAAGATTTCCAGCTACGGTATAACTGGAAATGTTTTCTCAATCATTAAATCATTTCTCTCCGATAGGCTTATAAGAGTAGTAGTAGATGGACAAAAATCGGAGGCCTGCAATATAAATGCTGGAGTCCCTCAGGGGTCAATCCTAGGCCCAACTCTCTTCCTGATCTACATCAATGACCTCCCTAAACACATGCTTAAATCATTCGTTGACATCTATGCTGATGACACGACCATCTACGGCAACACATCAAAGGCTGTAAATGACAAAGTTCTCTCTGATTCTCTCTCCTCTGATCTCGAGCGCGTGGTTCAGTGGGGGAAGATGTGGCTGGTTACCTTTAATGCATCCAAAACCAAACTCCTATCCTTACATCATCAACGCTCTGATCCCCATCTGGCATCAATTGTGATGGATGGCTCTCGTTTGGGTGAGGCCCCAGGTTTTGACAAGCTTCTGGGTTTGACCTTTACTCCTGATCTGAAATGGAACTTGTACATCAAGTCTGTTGCCAAGGTCGCTGGAAAGATGGTGGGATCCTTCTACCGCTCAAGAAGATATCTCACTACTAATGCAATTCTCTATCTACATAAAAGCCAAGTACGTCCAAGGATGGAATACTGCTGCCATATCTGGGCAGGAGCTGCTAAAAACAGCCTATTCTGCCTTGACAGAGTACAAAATAGACTTCGTGGCTTAGTGGGGGATGCCCTTTTCTCAACCCTGCAACCTCTCTCCCACAGAAGAGACGTTGCGAGCCTATCCTTGTTTTATCGTTATTTCCATAGCAGGTGCTCGTCTGAACTCCAATCTCTGGTCCCCCCTCGCCAATCTTTCACAAAAAACACCTGTCTAGCTGAATCCACTGTGAAAAATTTCCCCCACTCTATATCTGTGCCTAAATCAAAACGCGGATTCCATGAACAAAGCTTCTTTCTTAGAACTGCACGCCTGTGAAACTCTGTTCCGTCTTCCTGCTTCCCACCGGACTACAACTTGGATGTCTTCAAGTCCAATGTTAACAAATTCCTAATGAACCGCCCCCTTAAGTAAACACTTCATCAAATCTCCACACTAACGTAATGTACTTGCAATAACCCTTATCCCTGAGTGGCTTCCGGGCCTTGATTAGTGGTGATCACTGTGTAAAAAAAATAAAAAAAAAAAAACGATGTGAAATACAATGTTTTTCCGTCCGCTGGTTACGGTATTTGCCTCACCTTACGGTGTTATTTATAATGTTATTTGATTATTACATGTGTATTATATACTGTACTGTATTTTGTTACTAATTTTTAATACCATATCCCGGGGTTCTACTGTAATAAGTAATAATAAATAGTAATATACATAGTAATACATAATAAAGTGTAGTAATATATATATATATATAAGTAATACTGTATAGTAATAAGTAGGGCTGTGACAACAGCATATTCTTTTCATTGTTTTGACTCTTGAGTGTATATCCATTGTTATCTTATGTTTTTATATCGACTGATGTGGTTCTCGGCTGATTGACTGTGTTTTATTGTATTAGATATATACTTGAGAGTCAAAAGAATGAAAAGAACATTCTGTTGTCACAGCCCTAATAATAATAAGTAAAACTACACATCGAAAACAAGAACAGGTTTAGAGCTCATAAAATCCATACTAGAATTAAAATTCCACACATATTACCGAAATCGATAGAAAGATTTCTGAGTTTAACAAGGTACACCCAAAGAAGCTTATGGGAATTATATGTAGCCCCTTTGTTTATAGTTCTATGGTGACTGAATTTAGAGGGTAAAGATCGACTTCATTTGATTAATATATAGGAGATTACCACTAAAGAAAAAAAAAAAATATATATATAGTAAGACTACACATCTAAAACAAGAATAGTTTTCTAAAATTCATACAAGAATTGTCTGCAACAGATATAAGATGTAAATAATAATCAGTTATAACTGACAATCTTCCGGAGGTTGAAGATTCGATCCTCAGTATGGGCGTTAAATCTGTGCGGTATAAAGAAATGTGTGCCAAGCTTGAGACTTTGATAGTATTGTCACGTTGAAAGAGTGGATGAGAATTCTTGAGTTAGTAGACGTAACAGAATAAGGTAGCAAGTACAATTCATAGGAAATGTTCAAGCAGCTGAATCCCACCCCTTCACAGTAGAGATCCCTAGATGTAAGAGAGCCTTCTATTCCAGTAGTTTCTTTCCCAGAACCGCTAGACTTTGCAATTCCTTTCTGGGTCCCTACTTCCCCAACTGTACTGACATGCAGAAGTTCAAGCGTAACATGAACCGACATCTTGCTGCCCAACTCCCTATATAGTATCCCTGATGCTTATGTCCCTGATAGTAGCCCCTACATCAAAGTGGCAATGTGCCTTGTTTGGGGGGGAAAATGTAATAAAAAAACACCACAAGAAGTGATAAAAAATGGAGTTAAGACAAGCAAGGATAAGTAAAGATCTGATCAGATGAAGGTTTGTTTGGGAGTTAATTTCTTAATGTATAACCGATGATGATAATGATGATGATGGTTTCTAATTGGTTATGGCTGATGGAATGAGAGCAAGCCACCGTTGTGGATTAAACAAAGGGTTCCATTACAAATACTAGATATATTTCCAAGTTTGACATGAAGAGTCACAATTTGAGGTGGGAATCGTAGTCTAAATAATACTAATAATAAAAATTATCAATTCTCGCTTCAAGGATTCTAAAACACTTAGTACATTGCAAAAATTGTGAATATCGACTTCTACTCCATTAGTTGTAAAATAGATTTTATTTTTTTTTTTTTTTGCATCGGGTTTGGGCATTAAATAATCTTGTAAAACAGTAAAACCAAACCTTAAATTCTAAATATTATTTAAAATAATGTGAAAAGAAAGAAATTGAATGAAGTGTTTAACTTGCTTTATTCAACAATTAATCTTATTTGCTTACTGTCCCTCTTACAAATGGATTACTTTGCTTTCTAAAATGCTTACATCAGATATCACATTGATGGATTTTCTTGTCATTCTTAGAGTTTATTGCTTTCATGATTATCCCATGGATTTGTATCAGTATTTTATTCTCTTGCAAGAGTATAACGACTCAGAACAGAGATTTCTAGTGGGATAACCACATTAATATAAACCCCCTGAGATATCTCATCAAACACTCCTACATGTTGGATTCAAATATTTTAATTTATTTCATTTACTAGATAGAATCAAAATGCTATAATAAATTTTATCGAGCAGATACTAGTATCAAAATGCTAATGGAATCAAAATGCTTTAATAAATTCTATTGACTAAATAGTAACGAAATGCTATAATAAATTAAATCTAATAAATAAAATATACAGTTATAAAAACAATAATAATTAGGAGAGATTGCATAAATATGTGTTTTATTCTTACAGAAAATGTAGCCACAGACAAACATAAGAGAAACTGTAGTCTTTGTCAGCATTTAACAACTGCAGTTTTCTTATTTGTCTAATTTTGTGTTTACTACAGCAGATAATCCATTATACCTCAACACACTACAGTTCGAATTCTTCAAAATGAATTACTCCATTCTTCAAACGGCTTAATCACATTGACTCACCGGTTCCCGTCAGATCGCAGAAGCAACGTTGGGCGTAGTTATTACTAAAATGGGTGACCAATTTGCCAATTCTAGGCGCTGTATGTAGGAGGACGTCGACACCTTGCAAGAGTTGCAAAAACCTAACGTCGTCAGGTATCCGACTGGGGATCGCTTGTGAATTTCATACTCCCATGAAACTTCCTCCTTTGGAGGAAGTCGGTTAAACCGGAATAGGGTTAGTGCCAATCAACATACAAACGGCTTGCTATAATGCAGCTCAGGATCATCTAAATTGTATACGAACGGCGAGAATTAACGTTACTTTCGCGTATCTGTTGAGGATAAAATCAGCTGCACATTGCTATTTTTTCTGTTGTGAAGTAACTTATCCTTGAAAAACACACTGACACGTGACCTAAACACAATCGAAATAAACATGATTTGCCATGCATGAGTAATGTAAATTAATTACAACTTACTTTTATATTATATGGGAACTATTCTTAGACGAATTCTGTGACCAGTAGAAAAAATGTTTTGATGAGATGGCTAGCTGTCTGAGAGTCCAATCTAAACTGCAACATGAAATCTGATGATAGCAGTATCCAAACCACATAAAAATGTGGAGCTAAGTGAAACATGTTCAACCAACTGGAGCTCACCATCTGAAAGATGACAAGAGTTAATTGTAATTCCACATGTACATAGAGCAAGTTTTTTTGTACTTCATAATTGAACAGTTCATCCTCTCGTTATCCAGGATAATTCCTGGGAGATAACTTAAATCTGATTCAAGTGGAATAATTCCTAAATATACTGTGTCGATAGGCTTTATACATGTCTTTTACAGATCAATTCTTTCATGTATTAACTCCAACTCATGTATAACTATAAATAAAATTTTATGCACACTCTGTATTTGACTCTTACATTTGTCATCTACAAGTAATTTAGTGTAAGATGTTTGCTATTGAATAACTCCCAATAAAAGATTTTCAAACTTTGCAAAAAAAATTTGATGGAAATATTTTGACACTGTACTTTGGAATTTTTTTTCTATGAGCATTTTTAAAAAAATATATTTGGCATGTAAAAGGATATTACCACAAAGATTTGGGCGATTACATATGTAACCATGGCTGATAAGAACGAACCAATCAGATGTCAGAATCGCTTTGTAAAATATACTAAATCTCTTTGAATTCTTCACTCATATCTTTCTCTCTTGACATAAAAACAACACTACACTATGCTGATCCAGACTGGGAAAGCTAGATTCTTCATCTATTATCATGGATTAAATAAAGGACTTTGGAATTCCATATAGATTCCTGAGTTCGATAATACACACTTGAAGAAGGTCGAAACGTTGTAAAAACAGCAAATATTAGGACAGTTGTCCGAATAATACAAATAATATATTTTGACAATTAACATCAAGATCGTCATTGTTAGTTAACAATTTGCAACCTATGCATTTACAATTTTTCAAAAAAAGAAAAAACAATCTTATTTTTTTCCCCATAATGTCATCTTACAAATGGAAACTTCAAAGTTAGCAAATCCGAAAGAAATGTTTAAAGATGTATTTATTGATTTTCTTGTGTCTGATTGATTCTAATTAAATTCTTGAAATGAAAATATCACACTGCCTAGCCTTATCTTAAAATAGACTCCTCATTGCATAATTGCAATCTGAAAGCATGTTTTGTTTTTTCTTCTTTTAAAAAGTGCAAATGAGATTAATTAAAGAAAATATTGACCTCATTAAATCAAACTTTTAGGTTGACTTTTAAATTAGGAATTCTTTAAAAAAAATTAATTTGAAGTCAGCAGAAAATGTCTGCTAACATTTTCCAAGATGAATTACTTTTGCAAAAATATTCAATTTTGAAACAAATTTACAGACTGTTTTATAACGCATGCCATGTAAAAGACATTTCATCATTTTCTAAATAGCCAGTTAGAACCATGATACGTTTTTATGTGCCACAATGTAAACTGTAAACAATGGGAGGCCTCAAGAGCCTCAATAATATATCTTAAGGAACAACTTACTTCAAAAGAAAGAAAAATACAAAAATAAAATAAAACGTTGCCGAGAATTGAAATAAAAAAAAAGTACAAAACACAGCTTTAGTACATTTAGTAAAGGAACTAGAAAATAAAAACTTATCTTCCAAATTAGCGAGGGTACCAATTTTCGGCTATGTTAAACACTCTAGGAGCACATCATGTATGAACTTAATGCCATTTATATAGGTAATGGAAAAGATTAGCACCGGGGAAACGGGGAGGAAGAGCTGCAACTAAACATATATATATATATATATATATATATATATATATATATATATATAGAGAGAGAGAGAGAGAGAGAGAGAGAGAGAGAGAGACTCTCCCGTCGATTTTGCCGTATGAGGTTCCACCACAACAACTAATTTATTCGGAAATCCACACAGATGATTTGTTTATAGTGATGAAGGCTTTGCGTAGAACCAACCACACTTATTGTATTGCTGCTAATCCTTGTCAGTGCAAATGATTGCCACAAGACAGAGCATACAAGTAGACTGCATTTTTTTTTTTTACATCAGAGTTTACCTTCTCTTAGATGCATGTCTTAATGAAGACTGGGGACGCATCTCTCCAAATGAATTAATGTAACCCCAGATACCAACCTGAAAATTTCTATGACTCGGCACGGCACACACACACACGCACACACACACACACACACACACACACACACACACACACGTGTGTGTGTGTGTGAGTATATATATTTAAACATTTGTATGTTCTAAAATAATTAACCTCCAATCATCATGAATTTCAGAACATACTATCGAAATGCAAGGGTGCAAAATATGAACCATATTTAGTTATATGCAAATATGCTGTAGAAGCCTTTGGTGTAATTTCAGATATCGCTGATCTTTGTGAAATTAAAAATATATATTAGATATCGATTAATAAGTGTTCCTCAAATTTCAATTTCCTTCAAGTTGTATAAATAGTTTTTAGGGTGCTGGATATGAGCACAACTATTTGAAAATTCAAATATTTCAGATTTGCATTAAATTTTATTCTTTTAGTATGTATATATATATATATAATAGGACAACAATAGTATGAAATGAAGTCACAAAACTATATATTGGTAGATATAATGATGGAATAGAAGCAAAATTTGAGGGATAGAAGGGACTCTTTATGCCAGGGCATTTCGAAGCCTAAGGCTTCTCATCAGAAGAGTAGAGAAGGTGCTAGGTGACATGGAGGAGATGCGGCGTCTAGAGTAGGGTTGATTAGGGGCAAAAAAGATTAAGAGGAATTATAGAATGTTGGAGGAAGCTTTAATTAATTCTAAATAAATAAATAAAGGAGAAGCTTGTTATATATAGTATGATATATAAAATTGCACATAGTGTTGAGTTTAAGGAGTATATGTTTTAGGGTTATATTGGGGGTATATTGTGGCTGGGTGGTAATTTATTTTAACGGTTTGTGGGGTGTCTATTATCTATGGAATGGTATTTTTGACAGGTGCAACCTAAACGGCAAATAGCGGCTATAAAATCACCTGTAATGCAAGGTTATAATACACCTTCAGATAAGGCCTTACAACAGTTCTTACAGGTTTACAGGATCACACCGAACCCGAATACCCCTGAAGCAACGTCTCCTGCAGAGACTATGTTTGCACGAAAAATACGACCCGTATTCGAAAAACTACTGCCAAAACAAGCAAATTCAGGTAAGACCCCTACCGTTCCCACAAAAAAGTATAACCCAGGAGAAAACGTTTTCTTTAAAGCATACGGAAACAATACATTGTTTTGGGAACAGGGAACAATTGACAAAAGAATTGGAAACACACATCGTTCTAGGCCCTACCGCCACTCACAAGAGACACATAAATCAAATTAGTCGTCGTTGTAACGATGTCAAAGACACACCTCAAGTCAAGGAAGAAGCTAGCGATACGTTATATGATATGTTCGATATCGAGCCTCCCCAAGCAAACTTAGAACAGCGCCGATCGACAAGGAAGAGAAAGGTTACTGAACATCTTATCATCGATCCAAAAAGGAAGAAATATTAACGCCCCGCCCCGGAACAAAAAAAGCGTGGGAGGGGGGGGGCATACACACCCTTATAATCACTGATGGACTTATCCATTAGCCATATAAGCAGCAAGTATAGACCGCTCAATGAGAGCTATCTGGATGTCGTACAGAGACGACTCCCCACAGACTTACTAATCTTCCTGTATCACTAACCCTGTTCTGGATATAAATGTTCTTTGTATTCTCACCAGTCGTCGTGTTTTCCTACTTTCATCTTTCCCGACTCCACTACGCCACCCCAAACAAGGCATGATGGGCTACAAATTGGGTGATGTCTACAAGGAATTGTGTGGGGAGTTGAGCAACAAAATGTCTATTCATGTTACATTTAAACTTCTGCATGCTAGTACAGTTGGCAAAGCAAGAAACAGGCAGGAAATTACAAAGTCTAGCAGTCTTTGGGAACGAACTGAGTTGAAGGCTTTCCAGCATCTATGGACCTCAACAATAAAGGGGTGGGATTTTGTTGTTTGTCGGGTAAGTTGGGTTTGTTTGCATTAAGGAGCAGACGTTCTAAAAGAGTACATTCCATTAAAGTACTTGTAAAACAGGTACAGGGTGTAACAAGGGTTGGAGCTTGACTGATAGTGAGAGACGTATTGAAGAATATTTTTTAGATTCTGTCTAAAAGAGACTAGTTGTACATACACCTGCCTAGATGTGGAGCAATACTCTATGCATGAGTGAATGGTGGCTTTGTATAAATGTAGGATACTTTCAGGTGTGAGTAATTTTCTAGCACAGTAGAAGGAGATCACTTTCTTTGCAGCAACCTTAGCAATGTCGTCAGTGTATTTGTTCTAATTCAGGTTACCTGTGAATGTTAAGCATCACCGGCTTAATCTGTATATTAGAATAATTAGATTTTGAAATCGTTTCTTTGGTTTCAGTTTAAGATCTTCAAAAGTAAAGTCTGTCCATTAATAGAAAATATTTTATTTTTGTTTCATAATGAAAAGATATTAAATCTGCTTTTCAGTTTATGAATAGTTATAAAGGTCATTAGACAATTTGTAGATTTTTGCACAGTCTTAGATAAACCATTGTGAAACACTAGAAAGGTGAGAATAATAACGTGAATAGCTCATCGAATAATGACAATGAATTTCGTACACTGTTTGTTTAATATGAAAATCTGTTGATTAAGAAAATGAATGACTTATTCATGAATTTTTTCAAGTGGAAAATTCAAAGGCAGTCTCGCTTTTAAAAGATATGATATATAAGCTTTTGTGATTGAAATGCAATTTCAAAACATATGACTGTAAATATATGTAAGAAGCAGGAGCAGTATCGAATTGGGTTTTTTTCTCAGTATTTTAAGTATACTAAGAACAACTGTCGTAGTACATTTTTACTCCCCCTCTCTTTCTCACTCTCTTACAAACACATAAAAACACACACACGCACATATATTGGTTGGTTGGTTGCATTCCAATGACCAAAGGAAAAAAATTAGTCCATTCATAATTTTTGTTTATGTTTTTCAGTGAATACCTATATATTTTTATTTAGTCTTACGCCTGTTTCACAACTCATAACGAAAAATATTGTCTAAACCCATTTTACCTATCTCATGAAAGCATTACCAAATCAATATTCATTCTCCTCTTCTTATAGTTTTTACTTATAACTTTCCTTTATACATTTGTAATGCTGTCTTTGGTATAATATCTATTTCTTATGATATCCTGAAGAAGGTCCACATCATACTGTAACATCATACACACTAGATAAAGATTTACACGATTTTCACACGAGATGTTTCAGTTAAATTTTGTCTTCTTTTTATTAGAATACTAGACTATCTGTGACCCGTTCGATCATTGTATGTTATAGCTAGCTATGGAATAGTGAGTATACAGAATTAATGTAAAAAAAGTGCAAGTGAGTATACAGAATAAATGTATAAATGCGCAAAGATTGAGTTAGATATTATAATAGATAGATATACAGAGTGATGCAAAAAGATCTGGACACATTTCTAGGTTTCGAATAAGCAAATTAGAATAAATAATGAAAAAAAGATTAGGCTTATTTTTCAAATGGACATGTGATGTCATTTTGTTTGAACAATTACTTAAGTTAAATATTCAGCGTTAATGTCTGCACAAATAAAACATGTGTATGGAGCAACATGATACCCAGGCTTAATTTAGCTGCGATACTGTCACAGGGATAGTGTCTATCGATCCAACATGCAGAAATAACAGTTGACTATTATACACTTGACTGTTTATAATAATGTAAATCAGAATTTATTTCAACTCAAAATTCAAACATTTTTGGACCTATATACATATATAAAAAATAATCTGAGCATTAACAGGAGACTTTAATAATATGATCATGCTGAATGAATGAATTAGATTTTTGGAGTTGGTAGATGTAGAACAGTTGCAGTAGCAGGGTCAGTTCGTAGGTGAAGGTCAATCCAACATAGGAGAAAGTAATAGAAATAGACTTGAGAGAGGAATAAATAAAAATCTGGCCAGAGATAGTTTAGTTTAAAAAAATAAAATAAAATAATAGTAAGGAGAGACTTGATTCCAAATATTTCTCATGTTATATCTCCCCTCTTTGGTTTTCATACATAAAGTAAATTTCACAGTGTATAAGGATTATTTGATACTGGAGATATTCATAAGCGTACTCTATTTCCAAAAGAGGGGAAATATAACATAAGAGAAATATTTGGAATCGAGTCTCCCCTTGCTGTTATTCCAGATCATTTGAAACCATAGCAGCAAGTTTTAGTTTCCTCTCCTTCAAGGCCAGAGATTGTAGGAAAATATAAGATATTTTGTAATTCATATGCAAAACTAAGAAAACAGATGACTATGATTGAAACATTTTCTGGGTGTAAAATTTGTCAATATATATATATATATATATATATATATATATATATATATATATTCATTCTTTAGAATATCTATTCTTGGTATGACCCGAACGTTATTTTCATTTTTGTTTGGTTTTATTATCAAAACTAAGTATAGCTGTGTGGAATTTATATTTCCAAGAGATTTTTTTTAATATATACTTCTTATTTACTCTCACGTTATTATAGCGCATTCAAACTAGATAAATCCTGTTGATGCATTCCATCAAACTATTTACCATTTTTGCTGCTTCACAAAAACGGTCGAGCTGTGGGTAAGTGGCAGATTCTGTTTTTGGCTTTTAGGGGAAATACTCCTCCCCCTCCTCTTAACTGATCAGTCAAGTGTTCCTTCTACTCATTCAAAAACTCTTTTTTTATATTCTTCCTCGAGCTACAGAATCGAATGAATAGAAATGATTCAAAAAAGAAATGCTTTGATGAGTTCCAGTTTCAATGTTTTGCATTCTGAAGGTTATGCCAATTTTGAAGACTTTCTAAGACGCTTTTCGTAAATTCCATGCATATTACTTCTGCATCCTTTTCACTATTATTAAAAGACGCTCACTTGCACATATCTAAAATTTTTGAAGTTGTTATGCAAAGCAATTTTTTAAATAAGTTCTGTACACTTTCACTGAAATTTTAGTATGCCATCCGTGACTTTTAGTTATTGATATGAATTCTAAGTATTATGTTTTTGATTTTTTAGATAAGGATTGATAATTTGTATGATTTGTACTACTGTTCTTATCCCCGGTGCTATTCACACATTTTTGTCGATGTAACCTTCGACCTTCTTCAGGTGTATCTTGTCAAATTCGGGAATCTTCCTGTTGAACTCAAGAATCTGCACAGAATTTTGAGTGTCACTAAGAACTGAATTTTAATGGTTACTTTATCAGTTATGCCATGTGTAGAATTCAGTTCTAAGTGACACTCTTTTGGAAGTTGAAAGTTCAATCCTCAGTGCGGGCGATACTATGAATACAATAGCGAATTACTTAAGACTTGTGCCTGATTATGGCTCACAGAATGAGAGCATGCTACCTCTGTGGATTAAATAAAAGATTTCGTTCATAATTCCATACAGATTCCCGAGTTCAACAAGATACACCTAGAGAAGGTTGGATGTTACATTGGCCAAAACGTTGTGGAAATAATACTCAAAATCAGAACAGTAGTCCGAATAATCTAAATGATACAAAATTTGAAGTATATGATTCTTTTTGCATTTATATTGAAAGTAGCCTGGATACTAGTTGACTGCGAACATGTGAGTTAGAATGAGGCTGTGGAAGCAGGTACTCACTGTGTACATATTTGTGGTGATTTATTTCTGAAACAACCACCAACCAAACCAGCATTTTGCACAAATTATTATGTCTGAGAGATTGGGATACTTTTCGCTCTGTATATATTCATACGTAGGCAGCTATTTTGGACAACTTTTTCTCCAAAGTCGAACGTTCTGTTACTTTTAAAACATAAAAAAACTTAAAATTAACTTGAAAATATGACATCTCAGTGCACTGTCTTCCCTATGCAATCGTGTCTATCCTTAAATTCCTGTTGAGCTAGTTTGCTGTATTCATTTATTACATGGTTTATTATTTCATGTCTTTGTTCACAGAGTTTACATTTACTGTTTTCCTGTGTTTTATCTATTTTAGTTTTAATGTGGTTCATTCTAATCGTGCTGTTCTGTGCAGCTGTCAGTAAAGATTCTCTTTCTCTGTTCATGTGTCTTTTTCATAACCATGTCTAGGTGTTTTCATGATTCTCTTCTTGTTTCATTCTTTTGAATCGTCTATGTAATGCTTTCTCTTTTCTTGTCTTTTTGTTTCTGGTTTTATCATTTCCAGTATTGTTCTTCCTGGCGGTTTCACGTGCTGCGGTGATCAATCTTTTTGTGTTCTGATTCATGTATTTTTTTCAAGTCTTTGTTGTGTTTGCTGCACAGTTTTCTACATTTATTAGTCCCCTTCCGCCTTCGTTTCTTTTCATATTGTTGCATACTGGGTGTTATTTTTGAAGGTACCAAATATGAGACTATGTTTCGTTGTTCTTATTTAGATGACGACTTATATATTTGTTGTTGTTCATGTTAGTAAGAGTCTTAGAGTGATAGAGACAGTCTTAGGAGTGTTCATGTTGTTGAGTGTTCATATGTCTTAGGATGTTCATGTTTGAAGGTATTGGAGACATAAACAGGTAAATATAAAGAGAGAGAGAGAGAGACAGTTCTGCATATATATAATAGACAGTGTACATGTTACTACAAGAAAGCCTAGCCTGTAATTCAACTAGAAGAGATTTTTGAATATCTTGATAGATAGACCGAGAGTGCGTTTGACATTTACGTTTGACAGTTGTACATATAATATAAACACGTTACCTTTCATGTTGTAATGATGAACACAGAAAGACGGCAGTTATAAAAAACATGATGATCATTTATTCTTCGACCGGTCGGAAATGATTCTGTATTTCAGGGATTCAAAGTTGTTACATGGTTATTTCTAAACCCTCTCGCTTCCAGAGGGTGCCTTGACTCTAACCCAGAATCGGTCTGAACCTCTCTGCTTCTCTGATCTGACTGATCTGATCTCTCTAACTAACTTCGAACTCTTTCCTATATTGAGAAATCACATGTATGTCTGGTGAACGTGACCATAACTTACGTGTTATCAACATGCACGATTTGCACGTTTTTGAAACCATTTCTGACGACTAGGAAATTTCCCATTCTCTTTGTTGTTTTACAAAGGAATTTAATCTACTTGTCTAATTCTGTAACTCATATTTTATTATGCATTCTTTCTAAGAATGTGAATAATTTCCAGACAAATTTGTATTTATTAAATATTTTAACAGAATCAACAATTTACTGGACATTCCATTTATAATAACATTCTGTGTTTATTTTAACTTATGATTGGAATTCTCAATTCCAAGTCTAACTTCGCAAGTTCGAATCCTTGACTATCCTATTTCATATTTACATTTAACTAATTCCTTATATTTTTTTACTTACATGAAAAGGGGACAGCCCTTATCATGTAACATCATGAAGTCGGTAAGTATCATATAATACATTGTGCATTATCATTAGTTTCCTTGTCTTTTGATCAAGATGACAAAGTTCCTCTTTGGTTCAGCCTATGAATGGTCCAGAGTTACTGCCCATGTGTTTATTCCTTTAATTATGTTTCTACTGTATGGTTTTGTTTCTAAGAGTTTCCTTGGTTTTCTCAAGTACTCTTTTCCAATTTTCTCTTTCATTGGAAAAAAAGAATACTCGAGAAGAAATTTAATGATTCAGAAAGGAAAACAGGCAGTGAAAGTGTTAAGCTGGAATTCTTATGAAGACGCATTAAAATAGCCCAAAAATTAATGGTGAAAAAAAAAGGAATTGTTATAATTAAAATGTTTCTGTTGAATGAAATTTGGGAGAACCGTTAATACGTTAAGTATGAGGTGTCGACGTCAAAGCCATAGTTAAAACTGGCTATCGGCCAGTAAGAAACAACTTTTTATTTACTTACGGGCGTTACAAAATGAGTATCTCTGACCAATGTGGAAATTATGTATTCACTGGAAATGAACAGTATCATAGTGTAGTTTTAAAGGAGTTAATAAAACAGTGTGATTCATGGTAAGCAGTGTGATGGTATGTGTAATAAGCAAAGGTTTCTATGTTTGTGTTGAATCAAGTAATGGCGGACGCCACATTGAATTTCATAAAGCTGATTCTAAAACTGTTCAAAAATGTAATCTCTTAAACTGCTTAACGAATCTGAGCATCCAATCATATTGATGGAAACCAAAACAACCAAACACTGAATGAATATTAAATAACTAGTAATAAAACAAAATTATAAAATGAAATAATCACAGATGCATGTAATAACTGAACCCTATGAAATATTTTGTAATGGTGTAACAGGAGAGGTGGAAGATTTAATAATGAGTAAGTTTCCTGCTACTATCTGTAAATATGACTTGCTTAAGAGAGTGATTCTCCTCAGAAATATTATAGGAATTTACGATATTGAATAAAATCAAGTGATAATAACCAGAAAACTCACATTAGGTATTGGCAGATAGTGTGACTATATTGAATTTATACGTAGCATTTGGGGTTTGTATTACTATAATGTTTTTGGTGTTTTTTTTCTAGAAAGGAGAAATCGTATCTATAGAGATAAAGCCAATTGTCAAAAAAAAAAAATCAATTTCACCTTGAAATTTATATGAACAACTTAAAATATATATTCAACTTCTTGGATCTAATATGTAGTTCGTCACATATTTTTAATATTGAATTTTAATTTTCAAGTATCCTCCAAATGCGACAACCTGTTTAGAGTCATCTGCTTTTTTCTTTGAATAAAAGTTTGTCAGTAGTTTAACATAATCAACAAAAAGTTCTAATTTTAATTTCGATAATGAAGTTAACTGCATGTATCATTCACTGTACGATAATTCACTCACTGGAATTTCTTGATCTCTTTTAAACGTTAAATAAGGTGTATGTGTGATTCTGATGCGTCAGATAATGAGCTTTCTCAAAGCCGAATTTCTATCCACCATATATATATATATATATATATATATATATATATATATATATATATATATATATATATATATATATATATATATATATATATATATGTAATTTTATTGAATGCAATCACGAATGATAGATGACAAAATGTTTCTGCTTCTCTCTTAAAAATGTAGTTCATTATAGGAAGGTAGATTGGTTGCATGGTTTACTCTCCAAATTCTACATCAACTGCGATAACATTTTATTGATAAAGATTTCATCAAATGAAACTGCCAAGGTTGTTGATATTTATCTCTAGATCAATAGAAACTATGCACATTATTTTAAGGTTTGTTGTAAATCAGTCTAGTATTTTTTATTTAGTTAGCAGCTACACTTGTGTGCGTGCATATATATATATATATATATATATATATATATATATATATACACTCACATGCACACATGCACATATATATATATATATATATATATATATATATATATATATATATTTGTATATTTTGGCAGCAAGTCATTATTCAAGCACGGACAGTAGATAGTAAATATGGATGTGGTGCTGTGAGCAAGTGCTACTCGGAAGCACATATAGAGCAAGTTTGGATCTTCTCTGGAGATGTCTCTACGACATGTAAACAATCTTTACAATTTTAAAGAAATTATGTTTAAAAAGTGGAAATTATTATTTGAAATACAACCATTTTATATTTTAAAAAAAGCATATTTTAAAGAAATGAATTCCATTTTTTTTTGTTTTTTTACACGGTGGTCACCACTTATCAAGGCCCAGAAGCCACTCAGGGATAAGGGTTATTGCAAGTACAGTACGTTAGTGTGGAGATTTATTGAAGTGTTTACTTAAGGGGGCGGTTCATTAGGAATTTGTTTACGTTGGACTGGTTGTAGTCAGGTGGGAAGCAGGCAGACGGAACAGAGTTCCACAGGCGTGCAGTTCTAAGAAAGAAGCTTTGCTCATGGAATCTACGTTTTGATTTAGGCAAAGATAAAGAGTGGAGAAAATTTTTTACAGTGGATTCAGCTAGACGGGTGTTTTTTGTGAAAGATTGGCAAGGGAGGACCAGAGATTGGAGTTCAGACGAGCACCTGCCATGGAAATAACGATAAAATAAGGATAGGCTCGCAACGTCTCTTCTGTGGGAGAGAGGTTGCAGGGAAGAGGAAAGGGCATCCCCCACTAAGCCACGAAGTCTATTTTGTACTCTGTCAAGGAAGGATAGGCTGTTTTTAGTAGCTCCTGCCCAGATATGGCAGCAGTATTCCATCCTTGGACGTACTTACCTTTTATATAGATAGAGAATTGCATCAGTAGTGAGATATCTTCTTGAGCGGTAGAAGGATCCCACCATCTTTCCAGCAACCTTGGCAACAGACTTGATGTACGTGTTCCATTTCAGATCACGAGTAAAGGACAAACCCAGAGCCATCCATTTCAATTGATGCTAGATGGGGATCAGAGCGTCGATGATGTAAAGATAGGAGTTTGGTTTTGGATGCATTAAAGGTAACCAGCCACGTTTTCCCCCACTGAACCATGCGCTCGAGATCAGAGGAGAGAGAATCAGAGAGAACTTTGATATTTACAGCCTTTGATGTGTTGCCGTAGATGGTCGTGTCATCAGCATAGATGTCAACGAATGATTTAAGTATGTGTTTTGGGAGATGATTGATGTAGACCAGGAAGAGAGTTGGGCCCAGGATTGACCCTTGAGGGACTCCAGTATTAATACTGCAGGCCTCCGATTTTTGTCCATCTACTACTACTCTTATGAGCCTATTGGAGAGAAATGATTTAAAGATTGAGAAAACATTTCCAGTTATACCGTAGCTGGAAATCTTGTGAACTAGGCCCTTATGTCATACCTTGTCAAAGGCCTTTGATATGTCAAGAGCAATTGCCCTATAAAGGAAGCCTTTGTCAAGAGATTAAATAATCCTGTGAGATATAACCGTTAGCACATCTGCGGTAGATCTTGCAGAACGGGAACCATATTGTGTGTCACTAAGAAGGTTATTTCTGCTGAGGTGGTTGACTATTTCTCTATTTAATATGGATTCTAGCAACTTACTCATAACACACAGGAGACTTATTGGTCTGTACTTAGAGGGAGATGACTTATCACCTGAATTCTTAAATACAGGGCAAACTGATGAGGTCTTCCAGGGAGTCGGAAAGCACTTCTCCTTAAGGCAGCGCTATAACAGTTTTGTAAGTATGGGAGAAAGTTCTGGTTGAAGCTTTTTTAACACTATAATTGGGATGCTGTCAGGGCCAGTTGCTTTACTGGAATCAAGGTTCTTGATTAGCTTGGCGACCTCATGCACAGATATTTGTATGCTACCTAGCGTGTTCTGTGTTAAAGGAGGAAATATGATGGTTGGGATAGAACGCACACTTCTGTTCAGGATCCTATTTGTTATTTGCCAAAACTGGTGGGAATCAAGCCGCTAAGCAGGTACTTTGGATTTAACAGACTGGGCATATAGCTCTCTTGCATTTTTTATTATTCTTTTACAGTGGTTGCTGGCGTTCCTGAAAGCAGCTTTAGTCTCAGTACATCTATTACGTTGGTAGCTATGGAAAAAGTGATTACTGTGCGCGATAGCAGCAGCACATTCTGGAGAGAACCATGGCTGACTGTTAGGTTTTTGTTGGAATTTTTTAGATGGTATGAATCAGTCTATGCCT
>NW_027633632.1:0-12500 GCF_053919585.1 Euprymna scolopes | reverse complement strand
ATTCATAAATCATAAAGTCTCTCTCGCCTAATTCCGTCCATTAGGTTGAGCTCTAAAAACTCTCATATTCCGGAATCAAATTATTCGCTTCATAAACGAATGCTTAGTAAAATTACAATATGGCATCACTAAGGACAACGAAGTCTTTGTCAAAACATCTACAAAACTGACTTCTTATACCATTAAACACACTGCGTGACAGTGATGTTTGAAAATAACACATTACTTATGTATTTATACATTGACCATTATAGCTCCCAAATATTTGCGGCATTTATATTCAAATGTTTCCTATTGACATAAGTTATAACACCACCGCTGTCTTCATCAACAACGGCAACACCTTCGTCAAAATATAAACAAATCTGATTTTCTGTTACATAAAACGCGCTGCATGTCCACTGATGTTTCAGAACTACGCATTACATATGTATTTCTACATTGAACAGTTTAGCTCCCAAATAGTTGTGACTTTTATATTAAGATTTTTCTTAAAAACTTAAAATAAACTTCAACGTTTTCGGCGACGACAATATTGTGCTTTATTTTATTCTGCCGAAAGATAAATACGGAACTTTATTGAACAAAGTAAGACACACTTATTTTTTGCCAACTAAATTGAAGAGGTTAGCTCCCAAATCTTTGCGTTTCTTTTTATTATGCTAAAAGATAAATACGGAACTTTATGGAACGAACTAAAACAAATTTATTTTTTGCTAACTAAATTGTAGAGGTTAGCTCCCAAATATTTGCATTTCTTTTTAATATGCCGAAAGATAAATACGGAAATTTATTGAACGAAATAAAACAAACATTTGCCAACAATTGTATTTCCACTACATATTTCCTTTAATAATATTCTGGAAGATTTTTTCTGAACAAATCATAAGAAAATATACTCGATTATTTGGAAGCTAAACTTTTCAATATATAAATATATATGAAATGTCTCGGTACTTCGCAACGTACATTCATTTTGGCCACAGAAGTCAGTGCCCGCTATTATACTGGACCATCAGTGGCTCCCACTAATAACCGCAGTTTGTTATTTTACGGGGGGGGGGCATACTTCCACTGTGCAACGCTAGTACAAAGGTCCTACTCTTAGTATTATATTTAAGTAACATTACCACTGGTATAATTACGGTATTGCAGAGGCGATTTCGAATTAGTGCATTATCATTCCTTGCTCTATTAGACAACCATTAATTTGTAAACAGTTACTAAAATCTTATTTCTATAAGATGCCTCCATAATTTAATGAACAAGGATATCGCTTTCAATGATCATATTTAAATAGGAAAATTTTGTAAAAATTAGTGGCAGCAAGCGTCCCCAATTTGTCTATTTAGAGAGAAAGGGAAATAGTGCGACGGTGTTCATTATCTTAGCCAGGAAACGGAGCTAAGCGCAAGGGATTACTTGTAATAGCACATGCACCTTGCTAATAGACACACAAGGAGTATAAAAGCTGGATGATAGGCAGACGCTGTCTACTTCTGAAGTCAGTTTAGGTTTTTTGTTCTGTAGTGTTTTTACTTGATATTTCATTTGTTTTTGCTTTTTAAAAAATGCTTTCTTTTTCCTAAATATTATTTTTTGATTCGAAACAAAATGACGAATGCATAGTTACGTCCCCTTTTTTAATATAACGTCTGTATGAATTCCGAAAGCTTCAAATAATTTTCTGGAAGGAATTAAATCGAATTAAATGTTGCGACGATTCGAAGAAATAAAAATTGACAAACACGAACCACATATTATTTTTTATAGGAAGAAAGCTATCGATGACAACAGCGAGAAAGTATCTTACTTTCCTTATATACTTTACACACACACACACACACACACATATATATATATATATATATATATATATATATATATATATATATATATATATATATATATATATCGCACATAAACGTAGGTATCACATTATTTAAATTACAGTATTGTCATTCTCCCAGGAATATAGTCTTGTCATAATTTAATAGATTTCATATATCTATGCGATAAGATTCAAATCAAATACATGTATCTCTAGTGATGTTTATATATATATATATATATATATATATATATATATATATATATATATATATATATATATATGTATATAAATGGAAAGAGATAGCAAAATACACACACACATATATATTTATTTATTTATATATATTGAATATGAGGACGTGATTTGTCAGAAATTTTGTTTAAAAGATATATGTACATTTTCAGATGAAAATCATATTTCTACATATTCACATGCATATATATTTTTACACGCACAAATATTTATGATTATTAAATATTTTTGTATATCATGGATAGGTATTCTCTGAGTCAGAAAAAAAAACTCATGCATGTAAATATTCACTTATTTATTTATATGTATACATTTATGTGTGTGTGTATGTGTGTATATTTATATCTCTAAATGTGTATCGATATATATGTGTTTATGTGCCTAGTTGTATATGTGTGATTTATGCATAATCTTTGTGTTTTTAATCAAAAATCAAATAGAACAACCTAGATGAATATATGATAAATGTAATAACATTTTTTTACTCTCATGTGATATTACAAAAAGTCTCAGCCAATAAATCAATTTTCACGCAGATTTGACCCTTGACCAAACCCAACTACTCTCATCCTGTATTGCTTTCCCCACTATCACCAGATTATATCTTTATACTTTGACGGATTCGTTCCACCAAAACTTGTAACTCTGGGAAATCGGAAAAGAAAAAAAAATGATTGCAATTATCCATCTATCTAACCGAGAATCCTTTCAAATTCCGAGTTATTTTAAACGAGAAAATTAGCGAATTATTTTGATTTCGATTGCAGTGTTGGCAAATGACTTATACGCATGTACGTGCATGAAGTTTTGCCAATATATTAAGATTGAAGCTCCATTTAATAAATAACTCTTTCTAAGAACTGCACGCCTGTGGAACTCTGTTCCATCTGCCTGCTTCCCACCTGACTACAACTTGGATGTATTCAAGTTCAACGTTAACAAATTCCTAATGAACCGCCCCCTTAAGTAAACACTTCATCAAATCTCCACACTAACGTAATGTACTTGCAATAACCCTTATCCCTGAGTGGCTTCCGGGCCTTGATAAGTGGTGACCACTGTGTAAAAAAAAAAATCACTCTAGGGAGACACGACGTTACCCGTGATTGAATGAGGATCAACGAATGTTCTACACTTCCAATACTTTGTCATCAAAATTGTTGAAATCGCCCATTTTTTCAACTAAATCGATTGATGTTCTGCTCTAGTTGGGGACCCATTACGGCACACTGGAAGGAAACTTTAGATGCCTCTCTGCAGTGACTTAGTTCACAATACATTGTAACTTACATTGCACTGTAGAAAAGTACTGTTGATGTTATAAAATTATTTTATATAATGGCTTGCTTGGAAGTTTAAAATGCAAAAGTCAAGTACCATGGTTCAGTTGTGCTCTAAACTGAAACATTCATTTCGAACGTGCCCTTGTCGTATCAAAGAACATACTGTTGATTTTAGATGCCATGCCTTTCTGCTTGTGCAGTGATAAAACTTCTCAAATGCAAGTGTGATGTTAGGATGAATAGGGATGTTTACTTTGGTAAAAATCGGACTATTACTTCTTTTATCAGATTTTTCGATTATAAATTTTCAATGCTTGTCAGAGGCAATCTGATACAAAACCTACCGAAGAATACTTCCAGACGTATAAAGTACATTTGTGTAAAATTTCGGAGTCAAGAGGGAACGTACTCACATAGACACACATTCACAAAGTGCCTTTTAGATATAAGTAGAGATATTTAAGTTGAAAAAGCTATAACCCTGTAACGGACATCTACCCTATGCACAGCCTTGAACCTTATATTATTATTTGCATTTACACATTTGAAAATTTTACTTTCTTTATTTACGTCATCCTTTTTCTCTCAAGAATAGTAACGCTTTAGTATTATATATGCATGATATCCCAGGTGGTTTGGCCATATACAGCGTGCCACCTCTTGCATCAACTCCAAAATTATTCTGATTATTCCAGGCTTTAGGGTGCATATTAGATCGAGGAAGACATTATCTGAATAGGTAAGAAGTAATATAGCTCCAAGCAATCCGGCTGGTTTTTACTCTTTGGAATCGAATTGCATAGAAAGTAGGTATAAGATGTTGGCTGGTGTTGACCAACCAGGAGTCCAGGACACTTGTAACATTCTAAATACAAAAAAAAAACAAAAAAAAAAAACAAATTGGTGAAAAAGAAAATAGCTATGATAATTTTTTATTGGAGTCAATACTTATCAAGGCCAAGAGTTACTTGGGTATAAAAGTTAAAGAAATGTGAATGATTGACCAGCCAAAAAACGAGGAACACTATGAGAGTACTAACATTCATTAATAGTATAAAAAAATTTTTTATTATTAGCGGTCTATGATGAAAATTCGCGATGCAGAGTAATAGGCGACTCGAAGTCAGCAGCAAACAGTGTCAGATAAAAATTCGCATTATACTTAATTATTTTTTTCATAAAATATTAAATAAAATGTTATTGTTTCATTATTTTGAATTTGTTTTAGTATTGTGAAAAATAAAGTACTTCATGAAATATGTATTGATTTCTTTATATTTTTTTAGAAAAATAAAATAATTTTGTATCTGACAGTGTTTGCGGCGAACTTTGTGTCGCCTATTCTTCTGCATTGCCCAAGAACTTGTTGACATTAGTGTAATTGATTAAGAATTAAGCTATAATAGAACGAAAACTGGAGGGACAATACACAATGTGTTTTTTCCTAGAAGTAAAGGAAGAGAAGTTGATTAATAAATGTTACAAGATATTAATAGTATGAATTACTTGATGGAATTTGAATGCACATTACATAAATTTTAATGCATTTTCCATTGATCGAAATGCCTTTTTATTTATTGTTTAGCGATGGTGTGGGACTGAAGTGACAGATTTGTTTTAATATATTTTTAAGATATGTACAGATTACTGTCACGTTTCTGATTTTTTTAGATGAGGATTGGTTATTCATATTATTTGAATTCATCGAACAACTGTTCTCATCTGGAGTGTGATTTTCACAACGTTTCAGGCGATGTAACCTCTTCAGGTGTATCTTATCGAACTCGGAAATGTTTCTGTTAAACTCAGGAATTTCAAATAGAATTTTTTATTTACTTCTTGGGGGTAGCATGCTATTGTTCCATCAGCCATGACTCGATAGAAGTCCTAAATAATTCACAATTGTATTTTTCTGTCGCCCACACTGGGAATTGAACCTTCAACCATTAGGAAAATATCACTTTTACAATTAGTCTTTCCAAGTACTCTAACCTCTGCATCCAAATTTCCGAGTTGGACAGGGACGTTCTTAATATCGACAAGATACACCTAAAGAAGGTCGGAGGTTACATTGACCGAAACGTCGTGAAGATAGCACTCAAGATTAGAATTGCAGTCCAATGAATACAAATAATACGAAAGATGACTGTCCTTGTGTTATTTTGGACTCGTAGAGCATGTGTTCAGAAAACAATTAAATAAATTTACTTGTAATAGGAAATTATTTGGCTGGACCTGAATTCTGAGCTATAACCGTGTATGTATTCACAAGTGAATTCACTTAACATTAATCTGCTGAATTTCAATTAGAACTACAAACAGAAAGAGTAAACATTTTTAGCTACGTATAGCAAAAGGTGAAACTGATAAGATTTCACGGAAGACGAATGCAAACACTTCATGTCAAAAGAAATTCTATAGCAGGATCATTGGCCCTTGGTTTTGGTTTTCAGTTCATGAGAGCACTAAAAAAACTTAAGCAAATAAACAATATCATATTCTCTTAATGATGACAAAATATATTAAATCTATGCATACATTCATTTTAAATGAATTATATATTGTAAGCAGCAAGGCCTACTCTTTCTGCCAGGTAAGTGATGCATATATGGTTGCACAGTGAACCAAACCATCCAGCTAAAAGTGTTACAGATTTTTCCGTTCTAAAATACTCATCCATCAGAAGCTTTAAATAAGCTTCTTGAGGTCCCTAGATGCTTGAAAGCTTTCCCTTCTAATTGTTTCTTGCCTCGAACCTCTAGACTTTGGAATTCCCTCCCTGTTTTCTGCTTCCCTGACTGTACTGATATACAGAAGTTAAATGTAATGTGAATAGCCATATCACTACTCAACTCCCTACAGTCCCCTGTTAAGCATGATCCCAAATAGTAGCTTCTTACATCTAAGTGGCAATACGCCTTGTTTATGATGAGAAAGACTTTAAAAAAGGGCACATTATGTTTTCAACATATTGTAGCATTGCTATAGTAACCATCTTGGTGTTGGATAAAGGTTTCTTCTCCCAATAAACAAATGTTAAGATAAATACAAATGTCGACCTTCAGAAAGTGCCAGATTTCGCCGTAAAATGCCTCTGACATTAACGCATTTGTTTGATTCTGTGTCATATCACTTTCAAACTGGTCGGGCACTGATATTTTAGCCACGAATAGCAAACGGTGAAAAGGGTAATATTTCACGTAAGACTAATGTAAATAGTTAATGCCAAAGAAGGTCTATAATCAGATTATTGCCTCTTCGATTTTTCTTTTCAATTCATGAGAACATTAAAAATTTAAGCAAAAAACAATATCGTTGTCGATTTAATGACGCTGATAACATACTAAATCCACACATGTACTCATTTGAAATAAATCATACATTATAAGGATCAAAGCCCACTCTTTGCAGCAGGTAAGCGATGCATGTATAGTTTTGCAGTTTAACAAAACAATCTGGCTGTAGGTGTTACAGATTTCTTCTAAAATACCTGCCGGGTAGAGATTCTCGTATACTCTGCTATTTATGCCAAATCAAAGGAGAGATGAGATAAATTCATACTTTTTGCAACGGTATGGGCATAAATGTTACCTACAACCATTACAGAATTCAAACACAGTAAACTGAGCCCACAATCTGTGTTGAAAACTACTGTACTACTGCCATTTCCACAAGGATTATGATTTTCTGAAATATTTTTTCATATGGAGATCAAGCCTTTTTAGTGATCAGTCTATCCACAGAAAAAATGTGTGAAACTGGCCTTGTGAAATATAAACCTTTCTAATGAAATTAAAGACAAAACAAAATGAATATAGGTATATATGAATATATTTGTCAGTTCAATAAGGAGAAACATCAGTAGAAAGAGGGGTTATAAACACTCTTTATATCTAGGCATTTCGAAGCTTATTGCTTTTCATAAGAGAGTAGAAGGGAACTAGATTACAAATATAAGGAAATGCGACGTCTTGCTCAGGATACATTAGAATGGAAATGTAGAATAAAGATAAAAATAAAACATAGAAGGAATATAAATGAATTATAAAGCATAAGGATGAAAAAATATTAAAATAGTGTAGGGAATTGGAGCAATTGAGTTATATAAGTAGAGGGTTATTTTGAGGCTAGAGGGAAGCTATGGGAGTGACTAAAGTAGGAATAGTTTTAAACATTAAATATATAATATATATTACAGTGTCTTCGGTTGCATATTTTTGCTCAACTGGGAGGATTATATCATAGTGAAGGATCATATGCTATAGTGAGCAGTTAAGGAGAAGTTATTGCCTGGGAGGGTGATATCAAGACAAAATAAAAGATAGTACACTACCCTTTCCCATTAAAAAGAGAATTGTATCATGAGAGACGAACATATACTACACTGTCGTCCAAAGAGGAAGTAATGCAATGTTCATTGCAAAATTCTAAAGTATTTAACATATAATCGCAATTTTAGAATATAAAATAATAACAATTCCACGAAAATGTCGTTCAAAATGTATTCCATGATGCATCTTTCACGTGTTATTCTCATACTTTTATGTAAATTAGTTGTGGCCGTGTAAATTACGAATTATTTTCTTTTTTCTTTTATGCGTGTCTGGGGTGTCGTTATTACTTTTTTCATCATCAAATTATCTCAATATTAAAAATATTGTGTCACCGATTCTTCTGTCTCTGTGTTTTTCGCGTCTATGTCACATCTTGTGTCTTACTGTTGGTATTGCCGATTTTATAGTGATAGACGGATAATAACAAATGAACATAGGCTATCAGCATCTTGTTTTCTCAGTTTTTCAGCGCTTTCTGCAAGATTCTGGTGGTTCCCAACCAGGCAGTCTTTTGAAGTACTCCAACATTGCAATGGATCCTAATTTTCTCAATCTACTTGTCAAATCTTTTTGTTAAACTCTCCAGGGCTCCCATCACAATAGGTGCAACTTCCACCTTCTTCAACATTATTCTTATTATTCTTATTATTATTATGTAATCGTAATCAGATATTAAAATCAAAATGCAATAACGTAACGTACCTTTTAAAAATCCAATAAAAAATGATGATAATTACGAAATTAAGTTTACTACTATTTCGTTTTTTTTTTTTTTTTAACTCTTGTTCACTCCCAATAAAGTATATTGCCACTTGGACGGAAGGAACCCTGTTTATTAGGGACTATGTAAGGAGCAGGATGTCTCTTCACATTATATTTAAACTTCTACAGTCATAAAATCAGGAAGGGGAGAGAGAATTCCAAAGTTTAGCAGCCCGGGGAGAGAAGCTATCAGAATAGAAGATTTTTCAAAATTTAGGGACTTCTACAGAGAAAGGGTAAGATTTTGCTTCTAGACGGGTGTGTCGGATGTATGTGTGTGGAGGAGTTTATCAGATCAGTTTCTGTTAAAATATTTGAAAAACAGTCACAAGGATGCAACAATGTGGCGATGGGACAGAGGCTGGAGCTTGGTTGATAGTATGGGACCTATTAAATTGGAGACTCTTTTTTTGAAGACTGTCTAAGAGGGAAAAACTAGTTGTGGGTGCACCAGCCCAGATGTGGTAACAATACTCAATGCATGAGCGAATGGTGGCTTTGTAGAGACAAAGGATACTTTCAAGTGTGAGTAATTTTCTAGCATGGTAGACGGAGCTAACCTTCTTTGCAGCAGCCTTTGCAATGTCCTCAATGTATTCTAGTTCATGTTGTCTGTGAAGGTTAAGCCGAGGAGTTTGAAGGCTGAGTTCGCAGGTAGGGTGTTATTAGTCATGGTAATCGGTGGTTGAGCTTGTTTTCATACAAGTCAGCCATTTTAATTATCTAGGTAGGCGCTAGAAAAGCAGGAAATTTGATAGCCACATCATAGATAGCGGCAACAGAAAACACTCTTTTCTCTTTTTTGTAAAAAGAAATTACCGTAGATGAAAAAACAAAAATGAATGAATTTATGATTCTTTGAAACTTGAATGGAATTTGTAAGCATTTAAGCTGCCAAACAAAATCTTATTTCTGGCTTGGTAATTCATAGCAAATCCTCAAATATTAAAAAGATCGCAAATTTTGAAAAGTATTTACAGTTATTATATTTATAAACGGAGATTAAAACATTACTTTTACAAAAGAGATTTATCATAATTTCTTTGAATGAAAACTTTAATGGCCGACATACACTAATAATTAAATTTAATTTTCAACAGCTTACTCTTTCAAATATGATTTAGTTTTTAAAAAAAGCGAAGTAAAAATGAAGATAAAAAGACTTCAAGATAACAATGAGTCGATACATTTCATTTTATGCAGTATATTTAGCAAAATATGTTCTTTGATATGACAGAGGCGCGTTCGAACTAAATGTTTTTGTTTAGAGCACAATTGTTTTTAAGGATTAAGAAATATATATAGATATTAATAGATAGATATTAAGAAATATATAGATATTGATAGATCGATATCGAGAAATATATAGATTATTAATAGATAGACATTAAGAAATAGATATTAACTCTGAAATATTCACATATTTTTTTACAGAAAAGAAAGCTTAAAAGGAACATTTTAGCAACTTCAAACATAAATCTTTTAAATGAATCTTGAATTCGCATCTGATATCACAGGTTATAACGGTCATACAAACACAAGAACAATGCTATTATTATATAGGTTTAAGGTGTGCAGTATATTCTTGACTTGATAACCAAGTTGGAAAACCAAGATATTAACAATAGATCGAAACCATTACCAGAAAAGCAAATGTGGCTTAAAATCTTTTATTCCTTGGTTTGTAATGTTCACATAATAAATGATTAAACTTTATCAAGATAATATTTGTCCAAGTCTCTCTGGCCGTGCAACTTTTTCTCAGAAAATACTGGGTCGATTTAGTTGAAATGTTGTATGTACTGCTGTTATGATAAAGTGTAGCGAACTAAGTATTATGGTATTGGTTCAATGAACAGTTAGGACTTAATAAGGATTAGTCACAGCAATACCACATTTACTCTGGAAGGTTTGTCGGAAATCTCGCTGAAATTCTGTATGGACCTTTATTATGACAAGGTGCAGCGAACTAAGTATTATGTTATTCATTGAATGTACAGTTAGGAATTAATAAGGATTATTATTTGATGCAAAAATAAGCACAAATTAAACCCTATGCAACCATCATGAAGCACTCATTCTAAGTCAACGGGCTATAACTTTGGCTTATTTTTAACTTTTGCTAAAATGTTTAGGTTTCTATAAAAATCAGAATATCTTTAGAGCTCATAAATTATAGTTTAATTTTTTTTAAGTCAAAATATTTTCGCAGCTTATCATTTCATACTTTCATTTAAAATGAAATCAAAATATTCTGACAGTTTATTATTTCATAGAATTTCATTTGTTTTTTTAATCAAAATATTTTCACAATTCATCATTTCATAGAAAATGTGTAAAATTTTTTGCAATTATTGTTATGAATTGAATTTTTATCATTTTTAAGCCTCCCAGATTTGGTAACTAGTTTTAGCATTATACATTAGTATAGAATAAAGTGCAATTATCTGTTTACGTGTGTATGTGTCCAGCTAAAATTCAGAAACTACACAAGGCACACTCACAAAGCTGTTATATTTTTTAGCATCGCTTAAGAATATGGACGCATCGTTTTAATAATTTTGATGTATTTGGAGGAGGGGAGGTTACCACGAACTTTATCAGGGTTAAGTTTTTTTCATTGACCTTTGGTGTGAAACTCGAACTAAAATATGTAATCTTCAACTTCGGTCTCGGACCAAAGTTCAATATCTGTTTTGTCTTCCATAGGAACAAGGAAATCTTTATTGAGTGGGACACATTTAAGTTTTGTCTGATTCAGAATGCCCTTTTTTGGGTAACTGACATAAAACAATATTAAAACAATATATATTAGTATGGAGACCCAATGTTGCCTGGGATTTAATTAAGATCAATGAATGTTCCACACTTTCAATACTTTTATTGTCATAGAAATTAGTGAAATAGCCCATTTTTCAATCAAATCGATTGATTTTCTGCTCTCATTGGTGACTCACCGTGTAACACCAGGAAGAAAGTTTCACATGCCTTCCTGCAGTGACTTAGTTCACAATATATTGTAGTCCACATTTCATATCTCATCATTTTTATATGCTTTCCACCACACACATTGCATATAACATTTTTTCTTTTTTTTTTATTTTCGACTTTTTTCTTACAGTCTACATCCTTGATATGCTTTTCTCTTCAATTCGATTGTTTTTATTATTTTTTTAATATTTATTAGACCATGACATTCCTCCATTACTTTTTGCAACGTAATATTTAAGCCCATGATAATTCTGGAGCTAATTTCTCTGTACTTCGCTGTCGTAAGATCTTGGACAGAAATTAAACATTTGAACATGTCGCTCGATAAGTCCATTTGCATACCTTACACTGTGCGTTAACCATATTTGCATACGTGACAAAATTATCATCGTCATGTTTTACGATTTTTAAACATTTATATCGTGTATGAAACAGCCTATCTCTTTTATCGAAAATTTTCGAAATTATTTCTATTATTTCACTAAATGACATGCCCCCCTTTTTTTAAAAGATTAAATTTGCATATTTAGTATTTTCTTCTGTTCCCAACTTTTATAACAATAGTGTGATATGTTCTTTGACAAACCATTGTGCGCATCTTTTTGTAAATATTGTTTCAAATTTATGAAAATAAGCTGGAAACGTTGAGCCAATATTGGGATTGTATTTAAATTCAGGGAATGAATTTGAGACTCCTTCAGCTGTAAAATCCTCGAACCTGATGACTTTATAGCCCTAAACAATGCGTTTTCCAAAACTGATTTATTTTCTTTTGCCTGTTGTTTGAATAACTTTTCAATCCTTTCCTGTTGTTAGTGTTGTTTTTGTTGTTCTAAATGTTGTTGGGATTGTTTTTGTAGTTTCAATTATTGTTGTCGTTGAAATTGTTATTGCAAAGTGGCTTGTAGCACTTTACTTAATTCCGAAATCTCTTCCATTTTTAATATATCCACAAGAAAAAAAAATTATTTAAATTTGTGTAGATAATAACTTTTCTAAGTATAACCAAGCGGAAGGGATAGGTTCTTACTTTATACAGGGTGT
>NW_027633631.1:0-36224 GCF_053919585.1 Euprymna scolopes | reverse complement strand
AATAATAATTAATAATAATACAATAATTAATAGTAGTAATAATAGTAATAATAATAATTAATAATAATAATTAGTAATAATAATAATGGACGCACAACAGGTTAGCATAAAACAATTTATGGAGACGAGTGTCAAGGGATGGTTTTCGATAATAGAAGCTGAATTCCATCTCAGACACATCATGAGCGATGATACTAAGTTCTATACGGTTATCAGCGCATTGCCGCCTGACGTGGTAACAAATATACCTCCAGCAATTCTGCGGTCGCTAAACTATGCGAAGTTAAAGGAGTCTGTGTTGTCTGCATATGAAAAAACCAGACCTGAACCCCTGGAGAAGTTGATAAGGACCACTACGTTAACTGATCGTCTGTCATTATACCTCCAGGAGATGGTAACGGTCGCACATAGAATAGGGGCAAGTGACGAGATAGTGCACCATAAATTCATACACGCACTTCCGAAGCAAATCACCCTAGTAATAGCAGCCCACACTGAAATGCTGTTAACAGAGTTGGGTCGACTATTTGACAAATTGATGCCGTTAATAGAAAATATGTCAGTATTTCAGGCGGTTGAGAGTCGAGCTCAGAAAAACGACCATATTACCACTGGACAGTCTAGTAAAACTATTCCAGCTGGCCTATGTCCATATAAAAGGAAACAGCGGCCAAAGATATGTAGAGCCCATATATATTTCGCAGAGGAGGCTCGTACATGTAAGCCACTGTATAAGTGGCCAAAGAAAGAGTAGCTTACAGACTTTGCCTAACTCGGGTCCTTTCTCTCCCACCCCTAGTGATTCGGAAAACTAGAAAAGCGGACTACATTTGCTCCAATAGTGCCGCTGTTATTCGAAGTTTCTGCTAAAATAGGAGCATCTAAAGTCAATTTTATCATAGATACAGGAGCCAGTGTTTCCACTTTACCACATTCCATAGTAAATGGAATTACTCTGGAGTTAACTCCTGTTCATATCTCTACCGCTAACGATGAAAGCATAAAATGCTATGGTCAGACAAACCTCGAAGTTAAGATACCCCGTTTGAGAAGATCTTTTCAATGGAGTTTCGTGATCACAGATGTCACTAACCCTTTGTTAGGATTTGACTTCTTAAACAAATTTAACATTATAGTGGATTGTAATAGATCCATCTGTGATAATGTAACAGAACGTGAAATTACAGTCAATGCAGTAACGGGAACCGATGCTGCAGTGATTAACAAAATAGACCTAACGGATTATGTTACCAAAGTAATAGGTAAATATAATAATGTGCTTTCACCACATAGTGACACAAACAAAGACTATGGTGGAGTGTATCACAGGATTGATACAGGCAGCCACGTACTAGTCTTTGCTAAAGCCAAACAAGTTTCCGGTCCTAAGTTAGATGCAGCACAGGCAGAATTTAAAAAATTACTAAATACCAGAGTTATCCAGCCTTCCAGTAGCGAGTGGGCAACCCCTTTGCACTTGGTGAAGAAGCCGGATGGGTCATATCAAGCATGTGGTGATTTCCGTACGTTAAATAGCATTACCAAAACAGATCACTACTCGGTACCAAATATAAATTCCTTCTGCACACAGTTAGCTAATAAACAATATTTTTCCAAAATAGATTTAACTGCAGCATATCATCAGATTAAGGTACACCCTAGCAGTAGTGACACCTTTTGGTTTGTTTGAGTTTAATTACATGCCATTTGGTTTAAAGAATGCTGCGGCTACATTTCAGTGTTTTATGGATAAAATATTTTTTAAATTAAATTGCATATTTATATATTTAGACGACATACTAGTTTTTAGCAAAAGTGAACAACAGCACAAGGAAGATTTAGATAGAGTATTTAGGATCCTTAGTGATAACAATTTAAAGATTTCCTTAGATAAGTGTGTATTCGGAGTACCAGAGTTGGATTTCTAAGGTTTTCACGTAAGTAAAGAAAGCTTGTTGCCTACTTTAAAGAAAATCAGATTTTGAAAATTTTCCGATACCTAAGGACCCAAAAAGCTTACGTAGATTTCTGGGGATGACAGGTTTTTACCGCCAATTAGTCCCTAATTATGCATCTATAATTTTACCACTATCCGAACGGATGAGGTTAGATCCTGAAGCAAAGACCGAGCTTAATGAGGAAGAAACTAACGCCTTAAAACAATAATAAGCAAATTATCAGAAATTATGGCATTAGGTCATCCACAGTCTTCAGCTACAGAATACCACTTAGTTACAGATGCTAGTCAATATGCCGCTGGTGCTGCATTACACCAGTTGATAGATAAGAAACCAGTACCTATAGGTTTCCTTTCCAAGAAATTTTCTCAAACCCAAGCCAAGTATTCCACGTTTGACAGAGAGCTACTAGGAGCCTATTTTTCAGTGATACATTTCCGCCAGCTCATAGAAGGTCGTCACGTGACATTATTCACTGATCATAAGCCATTATGCAGAGCCTTTTATAAAGTCAGACACCAGCAAAATCAGATCGACGACAGTGACACTTATCAGTGCTTGCCGAATATATTGCTAATGTGGAGTACATTAAAGGAGCTGAGAATATAGTTGCAGACTGTATGTCTCGGCCTGCATTAGTTGTGCAGATAGATGCATGCGACTTGGCTGAAATAGCCCAGGCACAAAAAGGTGATGACGAAATAAAGTCATACACTAATTTGAAAGAATACTGTGTGTCAAGCGAAGTTGGCTCAGTCCTATACAATACTTCAACTAAGTACCCCAGACCATTTATCCCAAAAGAGCTTCGTCAAGCTATTTTCAATAGTTTACATAGCTTGGCACATCCTGGTACGGGAACATCTATAAAACTGGTCAAGTCCAGATACTTTTGGCCTAGTTTAGATAAAACGATTAAACAATTCTGCGCAGAATGTGTGGTGTGTCAACAATCAAAAATTCACAGACACACAAAGTCTGCAGTCCAAGAATTTGAGTTACCATCTGCACGTTTCCAGACGGTACATATCGATATCGTTGGATCCCTGCCCTTAACGCGCAAAGAGTCTGACCCTTACCTGAGCCCTTACAAACATTTGCTTACTTGCATCGATCGTGCAACTCACTGTACAGCCTATGACTGAGATAACTGTACAGTCGGTAGCAGAAGCGTTTATCAATGCATGGATATCTCGATTTGGAGTCTCACTGCATGTTGTAACTGACAGATGTAGTCAGTTTGAGAGCGAATTGTTCCAGGAATTAGCCAAGGTTTTTACCAATTGAGGACAACATTATATCACCCTCAAAGTAACGGGATGATCGAAAGAGCACACCGTACCCTTAAAGCGGCAATAATGGCTCGAAAAGAATCATGGATGAAAGCAATACCGGTAATTCTGCTGGATATACGTAGCACCCCTAATGAATCAGGCTTTTCCCCTTTTACATCTGTTACTGGAGCTCTGATATTGATTCCTCAGCAGTTGATACACAAGCAGAGAGTAGGAGAAACTCCAGTTAATAGCCAGTACGTACGTAATTTGTGTGAATAGATGTCCCAAATTGATGTACTCAACAACTGAAAAGGATATATCCATGATAGTCCCAAAACATTTATACCGAAAGGTTTATCTTCCTGTGAAAAAGTGTGGCTCAGAGTTGATCGAGTTAGGAAACCATTAGAAGCACCGTCCTCAGGTCCTTATAAAGTTTTGATTCGATCAGATAAGCATTATCAGATCGATATGAACAATGGTATTCATACACATGTATCAATAGATAGATTAAAGCCGTACATAGAACCAGCTAGTACTAATAAAATTAGACCAACTGAGAAGGCACAGACAAATGACGGTACTACTAATGATAAACTTATTAAGACAGATGATACCGACAAAGTTAAAGATAAAATTGCTGACACATATAAGTCTGGATCTGGTAGTAAAGTAACATGGAAAAAGAAAAATGAGTACTTTTATTTTTAAACAAATTTAGGCAATACACATATTTAATAATTCTGTGGAGGGTACTTAATTCCGTTATTTGGAAGGGGACTCGTGTAGTGAACTACTACTATGATGCTGCTATGGTATGCTTCCCTTATTTCTGTCTTTGTCCCTACTCTTCTACTTTTCCCTTCCTTTCTTCTCTCAACGTCACCAGAGGCTTCAGCTAATCGGGATAGAGGACTGTCCTGGAGGGAGATACAAAGAAGAAATCTGTCTCAGACATGCGGGAACGATAGAAGCATCAACATGCGACAGACCAGTTTCCCTGGGTAAAGACTTTTATCAAAGAAAATGTACCATCCTCTTTGTAACCCTATATCTTGGAAACCTTTATAAAATATCATCAATCCTAAAGTCTCTCGCACTTAATTATAACCCGATGTTTTCTTTTCCACAACTGTTCTTTTTCAGCACTCTTGTTCTCTCTATAATGTCGGAGGTGCCCCAAAAGGGGGACCGACCAAAATGGTGACCCTTTTTCAAACGTCATTAAATTTTATGGTAACCGCCATATCCATTCTGAAAGATGCTAAAATGAACTGATCTCTCAGTAAACGAGTGGAAACTGTTCTCTGTAACCAAGTATTAACAGAAAAAACAACACACCACCAATACTTATATTACATGAAAACATTTAACCCAAACGGGGCGAATTTGTGCCAACTATTAATTTTTTTTTCCTTTATAACATTACATGTTATGGTAACGTTTCTAAAACATTTGTCTTTTACATTAAAAAATAAAACAAAAAATCGTCCCAGCTTTTTTCCTTTAATGATTTGATTTTATAAAAAATATCTTTCGATTGAGCGTGTTGCGGACCAGGGTATAAATATCCTAACTCACTACAAAAGAAAATAATGAAACGAATGAAAAGAAGGAAACAAAACTCAATTGCTGGATAAAATAAACATGTTTATTTTCTGTTGAAAAATGACTGTTTTAGGTGTAACACGTGTTCATGTCCGTGCGTGGAAAGAGGAGTGAGTAATGTAGTGAAAATGGAATGACAGTCCAGCATGTAGACAAAGAAAAAGATAGAGGGTTGACATCAGTAAAGCTGCGTGCACATGTTTGTACTTGTCCACATGGAAATGTCTTCAGGCCACTAGCTGTGGACGCGAACTTATCTGGTTGATAGACCAAAGCAAAAAGGAAAAAAGAGTGAGAAAGTCAATCCAGTTCATGGAGAGAGGAAGCGTATAAAGTGTATGTACTGTCTATTAGCTCTTGTTAGTAGCAGGTGGCATGAGGCACGCGGGCGCGCACACCCTGAAAGGAAGGCGGCTGGTCTGTCGACCGTTCAGGTCGGAAGCTGGTCCAAAAAAGGTAGGAAACAGCTTGTCTCTTGCTTTTATAGTTGTTTCCGGTGGTCTTTTGCACATATGTAGATTTCCTTCAAAGGGGAAGTGACATTGCCCATGTGTGTGTACGTGTGCATATATGTGTGTATGTTAGCGTGTGTGTGTATGCACATGAATGTGAGTGTATGTATGTGAACGTGAATATATGTACGTGTGTGTATGTGCTCGCATATGTTTGTGTACGCGTATGTGTATGACAAGAAAAGTGGCTTGAAATGTGAACGCGTGTTTTTGTGTGAGACTAGACGGGCTCGTACAAGCGTAAAAATTTATGAGATGATAATATGAACGAATGTCTGGCGGACGTTTAGGAAATTGACCCCCCCCCCACTCTAAATCCCACAATTTACACTTTATTCACGTTAATCTCATCGATTACAAATTTACCTTTCAGATTTTCTTATGACTTTTATCATCGGGGATCAGTTTTCAATTAGAATTTTCTACTAAATTGAACACATACTTTGTGACCATTACCGAGGAAAATATTGCGACAATACTTTGCTGAACCTTATAATTGAAAAATGATCCCCGACGACAAGTCATAATTTTTTTATTTTTTTATTTTTTAAATTTTTTTTAGTCTGAAACTGAAGTTTGTACTCGATGAGATTAACGTGAAAAAACAAATAAAATGTAAATTGTGGAATTTAGAGGGGAGGGGCATTTCATAAATGTCCGCCGATTCTCTTAATAAAAACGAGTTGTAGTACCCCCTACATCAAAGTGGCACCTTTTTCACTTTCGAAATCATAAAAACTATTCCCTTTTATATAAAACACATTTTTACACTCTAAGCCTGAATTACGTCCAGATAAATTATCATTTAAATTACTTTTCATTCAGTTTGTATTTGACTACATTTACGCCGGATATGGTGACTCTAGATACGTCTTTTTTTTCAGGTTATGATGTGAAATACAATGTTTTTCCGGACCCTGGTTACGGTAGTTTCCCCACTTTACATTGTTATTTATAATGTTATTTGATTATATACATGTTTATTATATATTGTACTGTATTTTGTAACTAATTTTTAATGGGATATATCCTAGGGTTCCACTATATATATAATAAATTTAAACAACCTTGACAATGTGCATAGAAAAATGATTATTCCTACAAAATTTCAAACTTTAATAGCTTAAAAAATAGTTGGCAAACAAACATACTTAAAATTGCTTAGAATTTATTTTACATGTGAGACACCACTTACCAAGGCTTGATGGCCACTCGAGGATAAGGGTTAATGAATGTAAGGTGATCAGTGACAACAGCATAATGATCAGTAGTGGTGGAATTTGAGTAGAATTTGATTATTTAAGAGGATGGTTTAACAAGAACTTATTTGCATTGAACTTGAAAACAATCAGGTTGTAGTCAGCTGGAAAGCAGCCTCGTGGTACAGAGTTCAACAGGTGTACAGTTCTAAGAAAGAAACTTTGTTCATGGAATTTGCTTTTAGTTTTAGGCATATTTAGAGAGTAGAGGAAATTGTTGACAGTGGTTGTAGAGAGAGAGAGGAGTGTTTATTGTGAACGTTTTACAGGACGGAGAGGTGGGGGGCTATAGATTGAAGCTCAGTTGAGAACTAGCCATGAAAATAATGATAGAGCAGGGATAGACTTGCAGCATCTCTTCTGTGGAAAAAAAATTGCAAGAAGGCGGTATAATTCTCTTCGTTGCATCACTAGTGCATCAGGATGACGCAACTGAACCGATTCCTTTCCAAATATAATTATAATCTATTCTGAAATTAGATGCTTATAAAGTCATTGTGATGTTATTCTGAAGAGGATTTTTTTTTTTGTAATGAAAATAACTCCAGACAAGGCATGAAACCACTTGAACTAACATGAATAAAAGATGATTATTACAAAAACAGGAGATGCCTATAATCTTTGTCTTGAACAGATCAAAATGATATATAAGAGGAAAACAATCAGCAGGAAGGGAGTTCCACAAGTCTACAGTTCTTGGAAAAAAGCTACTGAAATAGGAAGCTGTACTAAAATGATGCATCGAAATAGTGACTTGATAGAATCTACTAGAATAATGCATCAAACGAGCTGGAACAAAGAAAACAGGGAATAAGTTAAACAATTAGAATTAGACACATGCCATAATCTCTATATAAATCATTTTTTCCCGTCTGATTTTGACATTAATAGGATTAAAAATCAAGATATTTCATGCAAATATAATATGCACAAACGGCAGAACAATATCTGAGGTGTGTTATAGGCTTATTATTTCTCAAATTCCTCGATAATCTTAGATTTCTATACTTTTTCTGCTGAGAAGTCACGGCCAAAATCGGTTAAGATCAATGGAAGTGGTAAAATATTTTCTCTCTAATAAATTCCTCCTCCCCCTGCCACCACTTAACACCGTTTGGGGATCGTTCACAAGGAACAGTTGAGAAGAGAACACCGGTTTGGCTTCATAGTTCTTTCATGTGAAGTTATTTAAAATCACTAAACTAAGCTGCAGTGCTCTGTGGCGTAGTGGTTAGCGTGCTGGACAATTCACATTATATTTTCACGTTCGCGCCGACCTACCGTAGTCGTTTTTTTGTTGTTTTTTTTTTTCCTAAACAACTGGAATGGACTTTTCTTGGTGGCCGAACTGTTAACGTTGCAGATGTTTTTTTTTTTTTTTTTTCACACTTTATTTTCCTACTTTTACTCATGACTCTGGGTTTGATCCTTCCTACTTACCTACCATAACATTTTTTAAAACTCCCCCCCCCCCGTCCCGGAAACAAACACTCGGGCAACGCCGGGTACCCCCGCTAGTAATATTTAAAGAAAAGATTGAGACTAGCAACATCACGTCTGTGAAAAAAAGAGGCTGCAGAGAAGAAGAAAGGGTGAGACCATTCAAATTAGAGATACGTTTCTGCACCTTATTAAGAACCCTCAAATGTGTGTGTGTGTGTGTGTGTGTGTGTGTGTGTGTGTGTGTGTGTGTGTGTGTGCGCGCGTGCATGTGTGTGTGTGTGTGTGTGTGGATCTGTGCTTGTGCACACACATTTATATATTTTTAAGAAAACTTCCTTATAATAAGATTCCTACTGTTGAATAATAAAAGCTGAAAACTGTGCTGGTTTGAGGCTGGAGAATAATGCTGAGCATAATTATTGTGAAATATCTCATCACAATGTACATCTTAGTCAGTTCGATTGTTATAAATTACCATTTTCTAATTAGTTATTATTTCTGTTTCAAGTTTAGTTTAAAGTTTAAATGCTTCTTGTTTCAAATTTCAGACCTTTCTTAACAAGAATAATTCTAGACATCACTACAGAACCTGATGTAAACTTCCACCATCCTCAGGTGCATATTTTTAAACTTGTAAACATTCTAGTTGAAATTGGAAATCTTAATACGAAACTCCAGAAACTGCAGGAAATTTCAAACTAAACTCTTATCTGTCAATATATATATGGACACATGGCATAATGGTTAAAGGCTTCGGGTGCTTCTTCATTATGAAACTGAAATTAAAAGATCAGAATATTGAATTTCAAATAAAACCAATGGAATCTACTTAATTGTTATGTCACAGTACTGAACATATCCCAAAATTATGAAAAAGTAGAAAATTAATTATCGATGAAAACAGTTTTAAAAAAAATAGTGAAAATTGAGTTTTGCTAAATCGGCCTAATATTTTCAAAGTTTTCAGAAAATTATTACTCCCCTTGCTATGATTCGAACTCTGCTGTTTATTTTATTTTATTTTATTTTTTTAGCAAAACTCAATTCTCGCTAATTTTCTTCAAAAACTATTTTCATTAATAATAAATCTTCTACCTTATTGTTTTGTGACATTTTTAGATGTGTTCATTTTCGTGATATGACAGTTAAGTAGATACTATTGGTATTACTTGAAATTCAATATTTCGATTTTCGAATGTCGCTCTAATAATGAAGAAGCACCAGGAATTGGTTAACAATTATTTCTTAGTGACAGTTTTATGAATGCTATAACTATTACTATAAGAAAAGAAAGTAGATTGACCAACTTTAGTAAAGAATAACGTCATGGTTCCTTTTTCATTAACTACTATATAGAAATGAAACAAACTTGTATGTATTAGTAGTATGTAATGAAAATCATTGCTCAAAAGGAAAAACCAACTGTTTTTTTTTTTAATAAAAGAGAAAGGATTTATTCAATTACCAACATGGTTTGGCATAGGTGGAAGAAAATTGGATAGTGTTCAAGTGAAGAAAGGAAACATAGAAAGTTCTTTAAGCTGTCAAAGGTCTGTCAGCAGTTATCTTCAGGTGAAGATAGTCAATACTTGATTATCCAGTGAACAAGGGTGGGAGAGAGAGAGAGAGAGAGAGAGAGAGAGAGAGAGAGAGAGAGAGAGAGAGAGGGGGGGATTTTTTTTTCTTATTCCTTCCAGGGTTCTCTCTTCTGACCGACCGTGATTCCCAAAGGGGTTGAAATAGGCCTTCAAGAGACAGATAGAATAAATGCATCCTGCAAGCTTATTGGTCAGTGTGTAGCCAAATTGCCAAGTCTTTATTTATGAATGCTACATCTACTCTGACATGTAGAGGAGAACACACCCCTTTACTTGGTTTACTTAATTTACCCTTGATCTTTTACCTTATAATGCTGGGTATTTAGCAAGAGGGCATCAAGTACCATATTTTAAGTCTTTCGTATAACTCAATCGAGGATTGAACCCTGGTCTCCCGGCCAGTTATTAGACATACTTAGCATTATGCCAAATGGGCCTTATTCTATCAAGTCATAATAACTATGAATAACATAAATTAACATTTCTACCCAATAATGGCTAACAGAATGAGAACAATCTACTCCCATGGACTAAATAAAAGTTTAAGTTTGAAATTCTGCCTGGGTTACCGAATTCAACTAGAAGGTTCCCAATGGTTGGAGATCACATCAGCCGAAACATTGTGAATATCATTACCTAGATGAGAATAGCAGTCCAAATAATGCAAACTATCAATCTTTATCTAAAAACATCACGACAGTAAAAAGAAAGTATATTTTTTGTTAATTATATAAGTAATGAATATATTCAGATTAATAATAAAAAAAGACTGTTTAATGACGACAATAAATTACTCAGTTTGGCGATCACAGCATCATTACGCATTTAATTTGATCCCTGATAAATCCTGATCTTCTGATCCACACAACTCGATGTAATTCTAATTCCGAATGGAAAGCAGTTGCTAAATGTTAAATGTGACACTACTGTAGAAGGAACGAGATCGATAATTAGAGTTATCTGCCCCTTGCAAACCCAATCATCTAAAACCGGTGGCCGCCGCTGGAGGTCAGCACTGCACGTGACGTCACTACTTAGCATACGATGGAACTATGAAAGCCGACAGACGACAAAACTCGCTCAGGTTAGTAAAAATATTCGGCCTTTTTATATTTCCTTCCACCGAACATTAAAGGATACATTTATACACTTGAATGTAGATAATAATGTTTCGATATATATTCTTTTGCTATTTTAATATATCTCTTTAATCTTTATTATACCTTTAGATATTCCTTTTTAGTTGGGGAGGGGGGACTCGTTGAAAACGAAGGTGTTTTTTTTTTTCCTAATCAAACACGTCTATTCATTTTTTTTTTTTTTTTCTAGAATCCGTTTTTTTTTTTTTTGTGTGTGTTTTAATTTAATCTTTTTTGTAGATGCGGGTTAAATTCTTAAAATTTGATTTACTGTAAATTAAGTGTATGTTAACGAGGTTAAACTAGTTTTTATTTTGTTTATATTTGTCTCCCTCTCCTCTGGTTGGATCGAATTGTCAAATTTATTTTTCGAAATGACAGTTGATCTTAAAATTATAAAATATAAGCCCAACTTAATTGGATTTCTTTCTTTTGAAATTTGTTAAAATATTAAATTAAAAAAAAAAAAATCCTGATATTTTTTTTTTTTTTTTAATTAACAATTAAACACGTTGGTACTTATCCAGAGAAAGTGTCTTGCTATTTTTTTTTTCTTTAGTAGTATTAAATACTAACTTGAAAATACTTAGTATTAAATTGTTAGGTGAAAGTACAGAATAGTTACAAAACACCCTCCCAGGGTTAAGAATGGCTTTCTAAATAATAACGTTATTACTTCAGCAGCACAGTCCGTATTCTGCATATGTACCAGCATTTTTAGATGTCCGTTAAACGATAAAAACGTAGGATATATTTGTTCTAATGGTCGAACCCGTACCTTTAATCCCATAAATACTTTCGTCTTGCTTATTTCTTAACTTCATAAAATCCCTGATTTTATTTTTTTAAAAAAAAGTTATAAATGTTCTTTTCAACTATAAAACATACATTTCAAGCGTGAATTTTAATGGATAAATTCTCAAGGCCAGAAGCCACTAAAGGATTAGTAATAGTGTACCTATTTACTATGCCTCCCCACGGGACAGAGTTAGACACCAGGGTCGTTTTTTAACGTGGAGAAAAGGTACAAAAATAAAAATTGTCTCAGTCGTGAAGGATTTCTCCTCCATCGAAAGAGAACAAGAAATAGAAGTGCAGCATCTGAAGAACAGATACTACACTTTGATCTTGTCCCGAAGGCCAAGATAGTGTAATAAACCCCCAATTGATTGGATTTATTTCTCGATTTCCTAAAATTCTTGATCTGATCCTATTCCAAATTGTTTTAAATATTCTTAAAAATATATATATATATATATATATATATATATATATATATATATATATATATATATACATATATATATTTTAAATGTTTCATGGTAAGGGTTAGGGACTGAACTTCAGTTCTGGTTGCTGTTTCACTGTTTCAGGTGACAATGCAGAAAGTGTTATCCATTATAGTTTACATAAGAAAATCAAACGTTTTTAATTGAATTTTTACGATGTCTTTTGTTTATTAAATTGTTAGGTGAAAATACAGGACGGCTAACAAAGCCCCATGTTAAGAATGGCTTTCTTAATATATTTATTTCAGCGCGATCTGTAAACCGGGGAAATACGTTTTTGCTTTGTTTTTATATATATAATGAATTAGATTTTTTAAAAAAGTGGTTTGAGTTTCACCTTGACTTCAAATTATGCGTTGTTGAATATAATCAGAAGGCCAGGAGGGATATTTTCTACATTTAAACCGTTTCGAAGCAGCAACCGAAACTAAATTTCAGTACCTAATCTTCACCATTATAGAAACATGTACAAAAGCGACACTGACATGACGATGTTTCGACCTGTAGTCATTAAAAAAATCTGATAGTTCGCAGTTGTTCTTTTTTTTTTTTTTTTTACTCTGCAGTTAAGCTTAGAACAAGTTTGTTATCTGAGAGTTTGACTGGGATAGTTGTCCCTTTTGGTTTTAAGACCGGAATCTAGAAGGAAACCATTTATGACGACTGTTACTTCCGATGATGTAGACGTACTCTTATTTATGTGTTAGATTGGAAATCGCGTATACTGAATTAATAAGGTACAAAAACAACAATTTTATTGGAGTACTCAGACTACTGTTTTTGTCTTGGTTGTTATTTTTGACAATGTTTCGGCCGATATGATCTCTACTTACCGTCATGTATATGGTTTCTCGAACTGGGAACCTAATTATTTTAAACCTGAACCGGAGAAGGGAGAATTTATTTAATCCTTGTCATTTAGATCTCTATAGGCATCTCTTAAACAAACTCGTGTTCCTATTGCTACCCACGAAGGCAAAGTTTCGTCGTTTGTTTGTTTTTTATGCTAGTATAATCCAACTCCTCAAAAGGGGCATTTTATATTGGGGCAAAAAATAAAATTGCCACAGTATAGAAGGATTTCTATTTACTAACCGAGAATGTGTAGTATTAGACTTGCGTCAATTTAAAAATAATTTCATATGGATATAATAAAGTGGAGCCGATTTATTCCCCGGAGTTCGTCATCAATACGTTCCTTGATATTTGATTCTGAATAGCCAGTTCTTCATGAATATAAAGCTCAACTTCTGAATATTTCATCAAATAGACCCCCAAATCTCTCGGCAAATTAATTTTTAATCATTATTTTTTACATTAATCCAGTTTTACTTACGGCACCCGCATAATTCTCGCTTTCCTTTAGTTCTCACATTCCATGAGCGATGTTTCTCACAAAGAAATAAAGAAAGAATGGCTGTTGTCTGGGTCAGTCTATTCCATCTAACACTTATCGTTAGAAAGTTTTTGACCTTGAAGTACAATTTTTTTTTTTTAGTTCCTTAGATCAAGTGGCTTCATGTATTGTCTGGAGCGATTTCCATAATGATAATAAAAAAGATAATGGTATATATAGAACCATTTGTAACTTTATTAGACAAATTCTCCCCAGATCTCAGAATACATGATGTGAATATACAAATAAAATTCTCTTTGGTAGACTTTTTTATTATAATTTATTTTTAATGTAAATTCGTCCATTTGTATTATTTGGGTTATTCGAATTACTGTTCTCATCTTAAGAGTTATTTTTCACGTTTCGGTCGATGGAACCTCCGACCTTCTTTATGTACATCTTATCGAATTGAAAATTACTGAGTTCAACAATATACATCTGGAAAAGGTCAGCGGTTACATCGGTCAAAACGTTGTGAAAATAATACTCCAAATGAGAACAGTATTCCGAATAATGCGAATTATCTCCACCCTCATCTAAAAAATTCAGAAACATTTAATTTCTTTTAAAGAATTTACATTTCTAACCATTTAAAAGCTGTTTAGATCATTTGTTTCAAAATTACACATTACGCGGTAATTGTGCATCTATGCTACCCGACCGTGCTGAAATAATAACATTATTATTTAGAAACTCATTCTTAACATAGGGAGAGGAGGGTGTTTTTGTAACTATTCTGTACTTTCACCTAACAATTAAATAAACAAAAATATCGTAAAAATCGAATTCAACATAAAAAGATACTAAAAAAAAAAAAAAAAAAAAAAAAAAAATGGAACTAACTACACGCTATTAAAAATTTAATTGTGGGGAAAATTACTTATTTTTATATAAATCGCATTAAATATTTTTTTGTTAATGTCTGTTTATGTCTAATTAATATTAAATATTCCTTAAGTAATAAGTTTATTGTGAAGTCAAAATATGTCTAAGAAATTTGGGTGTGAGAATGAATAATTTTATATTATTCGGACTACTATTTTCATCTAGATTGTCATATTCAGTGTTTCGACTGATGTACCTATTTACTATGCCTCCCCACGGGACAGAGTTAGACACCAGGGTCGTTAACTAGCAGCCTTCTTATGTGCGTCTTTTCATTTTGTCCTCGGTCGGGGAGACCGAGGCAATTTATATTTTGTAAACAATTCAGGGTTGACAAAATTGCATCTGAAGAAGATCGGGGGGTTTCATCGGCTGAAACATAGTGAATATAGCAACCAAGATGAAAATAGTAGTCCGAACAATTCTAATAATCTAGAGTTGAAATATCTTTAAATAAAGTTGGTGATTCTACAAAATTTGAACCGAATAAAACCCTGACAAGGCGACGCCACGACCAAAACGACTTTTGACGAACTAAATCTTAAACTTGGCGTTGTTTATGCCTTAAAAACAAACAAAACAATTCGGTTTAAATTCTGCAGGAGCACCAGAAAGTGTAATCAAACGTACCCATTTGGAATTAAAAAAATCTACGCAATTTCCGCTTTTAATTATCAAACCTGGCGTTAAACAATCGATTTGTCTTCTCAGCTGATTTATAGTAGTATTAATAATTTCCGTCTTCTTTCTGAGGACTTAACGCATACGGCATAATTTAAATGATAATTCTTGCTATATTAAGAGTTATTTTTCTTATTGTAATTTCACACAAGGGTAATCGACTTAAATTTATAAAAAAACACAAAAGTAAACATTCAATGACAGAAGTCCATTTGCGTTCGAAAGTAGAATCCTTAGAAAATCAATCATTTGACACGGAGAAATCAATTCGAGAAAAAAAATGTTCTTAACCCGAAAGGTTTGAATATAAATTTAAAAAAAAATGTATTTTTTTCAAAACTTAAGGCAATATTTTTATTTGTGAATATGTCTAATATTTTAGTTGAATTGTTTGTTCTTTTTGACGGTTATCGATTAAAGTGGTTTCGGAATTGTGGCTTGTATACGTTTTCAGCGTCCTAAATTCTCTTGTCAAAAGACGCAATTATTCGATTTCTACTCTTTAAAATTTTCGTCGTAATTGAAGATATAATAAAAACAGAATTATTTGTGTTAATTTAATATCAATTTTTTCTTGAAAGATAATTTTGTTTTTGGTTTTGCTCGTTTTAATTATATAAAAATAAGACTAGAGAAAGGCATGCAGGGAAGGACGATAGATTCTAAACTCGTTTAAAATTATATGTAAAAACTATAACGTTCTGTTAAAGAATTAGATATTAAATTTTTATGAACATTTTTTCTTTCAAATATCTTTAGTTTGAAAGCTGCAAGTGAATAATCGTAGTAAACAACGTCTTTTTGTCAAGGGGATTTGGGACGCTGAAAGCATGCACAATCCAAATTTGTTGTTGTGTAGGCAGTTTTTATGGCGATCAGATTGAAAAAAGATCGATATCTCCTGACTTCACAACCAATAATAATAATAAATGTAGAAGAATTAGCATGTTTTTATATTGGCCAGAAGATTTGTGTGGGTGGAAAATAATATTGAATTGTTTACTTTGAGTTTGTCAATTAAGTTGTGAAACGAATCGAAATCGGGTCATCATAAATTAAAACATTATTTTCTTTTTTCCTTCTCCCCCCCCCCATTTCTGCAGAATACGAACCGTACTGAATGAAATAATAAACGTTATTTAGAAACCCATTTTTAACATGGGAAAGGGGTTAACTATTCTGTATTTTCACCTAACAATTTAATAAACAAAAGACACCAGATTGAATTTTATTAGTACTTTTTTTTTTTTTCGATAATAAATAATTTTACGTTTTTCATGTTTCCGGATAATTTAATGATTTAAATCTATTTAGTACCTACCCTGCCTGCGTCCCTCAGGAGGATTTTTTTCACGTTTTTTTTTTTTTTAAATTATTTTGTTCCAGTTGGGGATTAGGTATCCCATCGGAATGCAAGTATTATTCACACATCTCATACTCCAACCGAGATATATTTTAAAGATTATATAACCGTCTCTTTAAGTGTAATTGTTTGAATCTCTTGCACTTGGTTCACTGGGAATATTTGCAGGTAGTTATTTTGGTAAATATGAAGAATTACTCCACCCTCGAAAATTCCTTTAAAATTACCACTCTTATAGGTTTTCAGAGTCACTGAAAACGAAAATAACGTTTAAAATTACGGAAAACGAGTAGTTTCTAAGATATGAAGAAATGTTAGTTTTAAAAAAGTGAAGGAAGGATCACTTTTTTATAATAATTTAACGTAAAATGAGCACCCACTTTGTGGCCACGATTTTTTTTTGGGGGGGGGGACGGGGGCCGGGGCTTTCTTTGCACCCTCGGAAAATCCTTTAAAATTATCACTAACGTTTAAAATTCCAGGAAACAAGTAGTTTTCAAGATAATGCACTCACTTTATGCCCCCTCCTCTTTTTGAGTGTGGGGGGGGGGCTGCCGGTTCATTTTTCGTTCTTTTTTGGAGGGAGATATTCAATTATAGAACTTGTATACTTTTTTAACAGGTGCTTATGCAGATTAATTAACTGTTTGGAGCAGAAGAACTGTTTAATATTTACAAAAGTTCTGTTTACATTTGGTGGGAGGCGGTCGAGGGGCGGGGGTGTCGTTATTTTTTATTTATTTTTTTGTGTGTTATTTAATGGTACTAATGCAGATGCTATTTTCAAGTTTTATTACATTTTTACGGTATCCGTTGTTTATTAAATTGTTAGGTGAAAGCACAGAATAGTTACAAAGCGCCTTCCCCGACCCTGTTAGGAATGGGTTTTACGATTTATTACATTTTACCTTGACTAAATTATAAGTTAGAAAGTGAGTTTCTATTTGGCAGCTTAAATGCTTCCAAATTCCTTTCAAATTGTGACGAGTCACGCATTAATTCTTTAATTTTAATTTACTAATTAATAATTAGGAATAAAATATTACAATGGGTTACTAGTTTACGAATAAATCAAAATGTATTTTGGCGAAGTTTTATTTTTAAAATTTTATTTTTGATAAATATTAGATTAGTAGTCAAGTAAAGGTGAGAAACATAGACATAGTTTAAGTTACACAGAAAGTTGTTTACTAATTATATTGATTGGCGATATTGAATTTTCGACGCTTCTACACTATTGGGACAAGATTTTGTAGTCGAAACGGAGTTTTCAGATAAAAAAACAATGGTTTCAACAATGGTAGCTTCCAAATTATGCAGTCGGAATTACTTGAATATTACTGAATTATTAAAAAAAAAAAAAAAAACCTTAATCGTGGTAACTGGTGAAAAATTGTCGCCATCTTGTTTAAATCGAAACGGAAAATGACCTCCCCCCTTTGAACTCTCCTGTGTCTTTACGCTCGTTTTCATAAAATTCTATTTTTTTATTTTTTTAATAAATAATTTTCTACCTTATCAATTTTCGTAATGTTGCGATATAATCATCTGTAAAATACAAGGAATACGTCATTGTTTTCATGTGAAAATTTCGATTTCCAAAATTTCGTCCTAATAGTGTAGAAGCGCCGAATTTTCTTGCTCCTCACACGCCACTATTCCGAGTTCAAAATAGAGATCCCGCCGCCATCAATAGACTGTCATTCCTACACCGACCACACCAACCAGTCAGGATTCTTTTTAACTCGCATAAAATCGTTTTGCGGTAAAATTTTATAATTAAAATTTTATTAAAATTTGCTAGAATAATTTTTAAATAAAAAGTAAATTCCTGAAAAATCATTAGATAATTCTAATTATTTTTTAATTTAATTACTGTTAGTGTACAATCAATCATTTACATTGGTTTAATTAAACATAAAATATGGTTTCTAATCGTTTGAGAAACAATTGAAGTTTACTGATGGCGGCCAACGACCACGAATTCTGATTCACGGCGCATGAGCAAGAAAATCCAATATCACCTTATCATACCTTATATTTACGTCAACTTCAAAAAAGAAAAAAAGTATGTGAAAAGTTACAGATTAAATTGTAGATATTTCAACAGAAAAGTTCTTGTCGATCCAGTTTTTTCTGAGTATCAACTCATTCAGCTTATTATTAAAATCATTTCAATTTCGAACCGGTTAACCTAATTAGACGATATGTTCCAAACATACTTGGTTAAAATCAAGTTCCGCGCGTTTTTGTTTATACTTTTCGTCAGCTGATCCGATATATATATATATATATATATATATATATATATATATGAATGCCCTGAAAAAGTCACTTCTGATTAATGTTTACCAGTATTAAAATATTCGGTGATTATGCACTTATTGTACCGCGCTATTTTTTCAAAAGTATTTTCAAGTTAAATTCAAGTTTTACGATGTCTTTTTTTTTATTATTAAATTTATTTAAAACATTAATCAGAAGTGAATTGAGTATCCAGAGCAGATCAGCTGACAAAGAGTGTAAACAAAGACGGGATTAACTTGATTTTAACCAAGTATTTTATTAGTAAAAAAATGGGGGTCTAATTGTGTTTTATTTATTTTTAAATTGTTGAATCGCATATATATCGTTTTGCTTGTTAACTATCAAATAGGATCTCGTCACTCTTATGCTTCTCGCCTATATACAAGGTGTCTTCAATAAGTTTCCAGATATTTTTTTTTTTGCATTGATAGTACACACATGAAACTCTAGCCCCTTTCGAAGTAATCTCCTCCGGCTGCAATGCACTTGTTGTACTGTTCCAACAACTTCAGGAAGGTCCCATGGAAGTCTTCTTGTGTGAGTGTCGCAGCTTCTTTCATCTCCTCGATTGTCTCATAACGACAGCCTCTAAGGTTTTCCTTGAGCTTAGGGAATAACTAAAAGTCACAGGGAGCAAGGGCTGGACTATAGAGAGGATGAGGAACTATTTTGATGACATTTTGGTCAAATAGTCTGTGATCTTCTCTGAGCACCCTTGGAACAAACTTGGCACAAATCTTCCGCATCTTCAGTTCCTCACGAATAATTGTGTGTACAGTTCCAACACTGGCATTAAACTGGGCACTTATTGCACCAAGATTGTCCTTATCCATGAAATTCTTTATTTGGCCAATCAACTCTGGTGTTCTGACATCCTTACTCCTCCCACACTTCTCATCATCCCTTACAGACTCCTTGGCTTCCTTGAATCTCTTATGCTACTCCAAAACTGATGTTTGATTCATGCAAGATGGTCCAAAAGCAGTCTGAAGCACTCCATATATTTCTGTGGCATTTTTTCCAAGTTTTACCCACAGAATTTTATTACATATCGTTTTTCTAAAGTGCCTTCACGTTCAGACTGCATTTTTAAAATTCACCAGCTGTAACAATCGGGTCGTACAGTAGGGTGTATTCCAATTCCTGCTGTAGTTGTTCATTTGAATCTGAAATCCATAAAAAGGTCAGTCATCTAAAGATGTATTGCAATAACATACTGAATTTTCAAAAGATTACGACAATTTTAAATGTCTGTACAAAAATAGTCTGGAAACTTATTTAAGGCACCTTGTAGTTCTCTCCCACTGCAAGAACTCTGACATCAGGGTCAGAAAGTGGCATTGAAGAGTCAGCATCCTCGAGGAGGGGCCCTCTAACGTGCAAAAAATGCCTGGGCAGACCTATCCATATTCTCTGGTAAGGGTGCCTCAGGCGATTAGCAATAAGCTAACCCTTTCTCAAAGAGAGAAGGCAACTGCAACTGCATAGAACTAAACTCCCACCGCAATCAACAGGGACCAGATCATTGCAGGAATGCTCTAATCTTTTTTTAATTTTGGGGGCGAGGATAAAAATCTTCGCCTATATATATATATATATATATATATAACTTTAATAACTACATATTGAATTTTAATTTTACTTTTAATCAAATATTTATTTATCTAAATTTAAAAAAAAAAGAAGAATTGTGGGATGCGAATCGGAGTTCACTAATTGTGGGAAATGTTTCATGATGGAGTCACCAACTTGTAGGAATGTGGTTCAGTAGGATAACTAATTTATAATTGGGATTTATCAATTTTTAGAACCGTGGTTGCGTGTGTCACAATCTATTGAAGTCAAAAGTAGGAGTGTATCCGCAGGATCATTAAAGGTAAATTTAACAGGATCACCGATTAATAGAAAGGTTTCACTGATAAACATCCTTACATAACATAAATAAAAATAATTCTGGAAAATAATAACAACTCGACAAAGAACACGAACTCACTGTATTAACATGAAATAAACAACATTTATTTACGTGTTAGGAATATTAGTTTTAATTGTTCGAAAATAAGTGTGTTTTCTTGTGTTGAATGTTCATAACGAAGCATTAATGAAGTGAGGATTTTTGTGAAAATTGCACAACGTTTGAAATTACTGATTTTTTTTTAATGATCAGAGTGTCAGACGTGGGCTTAAAGTTAATACGGCTATTTTCTGAGAAAAAAAAAGGATCCATAAATCATGTAAGCAAATGCATGTATGTGTGTGTTCATATTGTAAGAAGAGAAGTTCGAAATAAAAATGTTTAAGATTTAAATTCCGTTTGATGTGGTAACTTTCCATGATGGGAATTAAAGTTTATGTGCATTGCATGTAAATTCAGGATAGAGGATTTTAACGTCTTCCATTGACGGAGTTATTTTGAACATGTGCTGTTGTTGAGAAATCAAGAGGAAAAACTGATTTGATTTTTCACAGGCAAATCTTTGTATACAGGCCTTCTCAAATGTTCCAGACTGTTTACTGTATTCTACACAAGAAAGGGTAACATAATTTCTTTTGTTTTTTGTGTGCGGTGGTTGCATCACAACGTGTTCTTATGCATTCTTCTTACGTGTGGGCATTGAAGCGGTGATCACTATAAAATATTCCTGCCGCGGATTTGTTCCAGCCAGGCACAGCGGTTGCTACAAGACTCCCCTCCTAGACGAGAAGTCGATCTAAAAAGAAAGAATACAAATATTGCAAGTATTTCACTGGGCATAGGTAGCAAATATGTCTGCCAGATTTAGTGGAAGTTGTAGCACTAGGTAGCACTGTATCATTGGGCGTAGCAGTAGTTAGCGAATCTCGCAAGATTTGCGTCTGCACAACTGCAGCGCTACAGTCTGTATTGTTGAAAAATGTCTTCTTCAGTCCATCAACGCTGATTGTGATGTCTGCCAATCTTATCTATCGCAAAATATTTTGGATATCTTTTAAGAATCTTGTAAGGACTGGAGTAGAGTGGCTGCAGGCGCGAGGGGAACTCCATTATTTCTTACGAAAACTATGTATCCATGTGTGTATGTCTTGAGAAAGACGAATTTTTGTTTTTGGGACCTTGGTTTGACATGTAAGGCTCTTCAAGCGAGACGTATAGCTAGTTTGGTCTAGTGTGCTTCTACTGACAGCCGATGCAATCATTTGTTCTGGTAAGGTCAGAGGTGTTCCAATGTTCATTTTAATAATAGATCTGATACTGAGGAGTATGAGAGAGAGGAATTCCATCCAATTATTAGGATCAGAATGTCCCTTTAAAGAAGCTTTCAGTTGACGATGGAAGCGTTCGACCAAGCCATTTGAGGATGGGTGATAAGGCGTGGTCTGTATATACTTGCAGCCAAGTAAACATGAAAATTCAGCAAAAAGGTAGGAATTGAACTGTTTACCACTGTTGGTGGCAATAATTTTCGGCACACCAAATCTTGATATCCATTGTGTACTTGCAATAACCCTTGTCCCTGAGTGGCTTCCGGGCCTTGATAAGTGGTGACCACCGTGTTAAAAAAAAAAAAAAAGAAAAGTGTTTTGGTGACAGTCTCAGCAGAGATGTAAGTACTAGATAAGGTTTCGGGCCACCTGGAGAATCTGTTTATGCAAGTGAGCAGATATGTAAAGTTCTTCAAAGGTGGTAATGGACCCACTATGTTGATGTGAACGTGTTTAAAACGACCCTCAGGAATAGGAAACTTCGCTAGGACTCTTAATATGTTGAGTGACTTTGGATTTCTGGCAAAGGATACAACTCCGTGGCCATTCGCATACGTCCTATGAAATGTAACCTCAATTTCTGTGTCGCTCAGGTGCCTGGGTGTGATAACTTGCGTAATTTCGAAAAAACTGCCTGTCTGCATTGGAAAGGTACGTATAGATGTTCATGTGCAGTTGAAGTGTCACACCAAATAAAATCGTTTGAGAAAGCCAAAGGAAATTGTTGAAACTGGGAGATCGTTGTAAGTTGCTTAATTCTTTGTTGTTCTCTTGGTCCTTAGTGATCTGATGAAGATCCAATTCATGAACAGGTTGAATGGTGTTGACGTGCATACGTGATAGTGTGACAGCAGCCATATTTTTAATGCCTTTTATATATTTAATGTCTGAAGTAAATTGTGAAATGTAATCCAAGTGATGAGCTTCTCTGGGCGAATGTTTGCCAGGATTAGTGAATAAAGCATGTGACATTGGTTTGTGATCAGTAAAAGTAGTAAAATTCGAACCTTCTAACATAAATAGAGAAATATTTTACCATGGAATAAGCAGCAAGCAATTCCATACCAAAAGTACTATATTTTCTTTCAGCATCTTGAAGTCTTCTAGAAAAGAAGGATAATTGTTGCTATAAACCAGCAACAAATTGTTGTAAGACTCCTTCGATGCCCACATCGGAAGCATTTCTGAATAACTCAAGTCGTGCATCTGTCTTAGGAAAAACCAACAATGGAGTGTTCGCTAAAGTCTCTTTTAAAACTGAGAAAGTGTGCAATTCATGTTCGCTTAATGTAATCCCTTCATTCTTTTTTTTTCTTTTTTGAAGAAGATCGATTAAAGGCTGTGCTAATTCGGCGCAGTCGGGTAAGAATCATCTGTAAAAGTTGATTAAACCAAACAATTTTCATAGTTTACAAAGAGAAATGGGACCAGGGTAATCAACAATATATTGAACCTTCTCAGGCAGGGGACGAATGCCTTCCTGGTCCATAATATGGCCAAGAAAAGAGGATGACAGAACACCAAACTCACATTTGTTAGGATTAATGATCACGCCCTATTCTGATAGTCTGTAAAATAATTGGTTGAGGTGATGAATATGTTCCTCTGTGGATGTACGCGTAAACGAAAAGCAATCCACATGTAACTGCATCTTTGAACTGTTGAAAAGCTTGGGTGGCGTTTCTCAATTCGAAAGGCATTCTGATGAATTAAAAAAATCTGAATGGAGTAGTGATGGCAGTCTTGGGGATGTCTTCAGGGTTGACAGGGATTTGATTGTATGTGTGCATGTGTTCTATTTTGGAGAAAATAGATTTTCCGTTGAGCGAATTGGAAAAATTATGCAAGTGAGGGATTGGATAGTTATCCGATACTGTTCAGCTGTTAAGTGCCCTATAATCCCCACAAAGGTGCCAGTCACCCAATGTCTTTTTGGGGACCATGTGGAGTGGTTACAACCAGTTGCTTTGAGACAGACAAATGAAGTCTAGGTCCAGCATGTGTTTAAACTCTTGTTTAGCTGCCTTTAAGCGGTCGGGTTGGAGTCTGTGCAGACACGCTTACAGGGGGACTTTGAGTCTGTATATCATGTGTGACGTCATATTTGACAGTATCGTCCGTGTAGATAGGTCATGTAATGTTTAGAAAACGTTGAAGTATTTTAGTGTATCTATCTTCTGTGTTTTTTAATATGACTGGGCTTATTTTTGCCGATTTGCTGATTCTGCCCTGTACTGATAATCTGGTATTGTTATGCAATATTCTCCCGTGTTTGATGTTGATTAGTATGCCGAAATGGTGTAGGAAATCTGCCCTAGTATCGGAAATGGGATCTTTGCCACCGTCAATGTCCATTGAAATGTGTGTTTTAAACCTAGGTCTAATGTCATCGATTTGTGACCGTAGGTTGAAATTGGGGAGTAGTTCACGGCTTGTAACAGAAACGATTTCTGTGTTCATTGTTCCTTTATCAGTTTGCTTTATCTGCTCCTGTATCAATGTGAAAATGTATGCCTGATTTCCTCTTGGTGACATAGAAAGTGCGAAGTAACGAAGCCAGCCAGGGTATCAGTCGCATTTACCACTTGGCCGTGCTGTTTCCTGTAAACTTAGATGTTTTTGTAAATGCACAGAACTGTCGGCATCTCACAGCTTTTTCTTCATAATGCCAATGATAATAGCATAATTGCATATCACTGCTGTTGTCTCGACGAGGGTACCTATTTTGACTCTCAGAGTGTCAGTGACGAAAGTTGTCCTGTTAAGGGCAGTATGGCCTATGCTACCTCGTGGTTAGATTCTACATCTGGTTGTTTAACTCCGGTATGAGTTTAGCCTGTTTTTTAAGCGTCTCTCTGATGCCTATGTTGTCTTTGTCGACTTAAAGTATCGTAAGAGAGATGGTCGAAACTGCAGTTTGGTTGACTGGGCAGACTGATGCTGTGACCTTCATAATTTTGTCGGCAAGGTCGGCTAAGCCTTCGACTGGTGTTGTCTCCTGAGTGGACGCGAGTATCATTTGGACTTTGGATGGCAGTCTATTGATGAATAGTTGCTTCAAAATATCTGGTTGCTCATCTAGTAATTGCTTCATTTCTTTCAAGAGCTGAGAAGGCCGTCTATCACCCAACTCCTCCTCCACGAAGATCTGGCGGAGGCATTTTTGTTGTGAATCTGATGTTCATTTAATCAGTTCTGACTTAAAAGTGTCGTATGAAATTGAACCAGGTGAGGCCATGATTAAGTCACGCGCTTCATGACGTGGTTAAGTTTCGTAAGTTCACTGTGGATCCTTTGAATATAAAAGTGGGCTTCCTGTGCAAACCAAAGTGTGGGATCATCTACCCAAAAAGGTAGAACTTTTACTAACGCAAGTGTAGTCGAATTTGATCATACAGTGTCGTTCTCCATTATGTGCCATGTGAGTGTTCTAGTCCGCCAATGTCATCCGGTAATTTCTCGATCCCTGTTTCTATACTACAGGAGTTATGATTTATTAAATTAATAAAATGTTCGTCGTTGTTATTCTACTAGTGACGTTATTTGAAATGAATAGTCATCAGTTTTCAAATTCATGTTCGGAGTCATCAATTGTTGAGATGCAAGAATGGGTTTACTAAATGTTGGAATGTGATTCAGTAGGATAACCAATTTATAATCGGGATTTATCAATTTTTAGAACCATGGTTGCGCGTGTCGCAATCTATTGAAGTTGAAAGTAGGAGTGTATCCACGGGATCATTAACGGTAAATTTAACAGGATCACCGATTGGTTTCACCAATCTACATCTTAACATAATAAAAATAAACTCCGGAAAATAACAACTCGACAAAGAACACAAACTAACATGAAATAAACAACATTTATTTGTGTGTTATAAATATTAGTCAAAATTGTTCGAAAATAAGTGTTTTCTTGTATTGAATGTTCATAACGAAGGATTAATGAAGTGAGGATGTTTGTGAGAATAACATGAGGTTTGAAATTACTTATTTTTTTTTAAGATCAGTGTCATATGTAGGCTTAAAGTTAATGCGGCTATTTTCTGAGAAAAACAATCCATAAATCATGTAAATGAATGCATGTGTGTGTGTGTTCATATCGTAAGAAGAGAAGTTCGAAATAAAAATGTTTAAGATTTAAATTCCGTTTGATGTGGTAACTTTCCATGATGGGAATTAAAGTTTATGTGCATTGCATGTAAATTCAGGACGGAGGATTTTAACGTCTTCCATTGACGGAGTTATTTTGAACATGTGCTATTGTAGAGGAATCAAGAGGAAAAACTGATTTGATTTTTCACAGGCAAATCTTTATATACAGGCCTTCTCGAACGTTCCAGCCTGTTTACTGTATTTCTACATAAGGAAGCGTAACATAGTTTTTTTTTTTTTTTTTTTTTTTTTTTTTTTTTGTGCGGTGGTCGCACCACAACGTCGTGTTCTTGCGCGTTCTTCATACGCGTGGGCGTTGAAGTGGTGATCGCTATGAAGTGTGCCTGCCACGGATTTGTTCCGGCCGGACATAGCGGTTGCTACAAGGTGAAAATGAAAACCTCGGGTAAATTAAACATAGTTATTTGAATAAAATGAACAATATTGCATTTGTATTTTGTGTTCAAAATCCAATGTCAGCTGAAGGTGGGGTGTTCTGTTCATTCATTCCGTGCGTATACGCACAAGCGTGCGTGTTGTTAATCAAATTGACAACTCAGCTTTGTTCGATTAATATTAGTTTTAATCGTGATTTTAAAACTAAATTTCTTTAACAAAACTTAATTATAAAAAAGCTCCCGGTGGGTGGTATTTTATTTATATATTTATTTTTTTAAGAATTTTCTAAAAAAAGATTTGTATTATTCAGGCGTAGTAACCTTCGTGCATTTTTTCCCCTCCGAACTTTGAAGGTCTTTATGTCGAACTCGAAAACTTTTCGAACATTTAATCCAAGGAGGTAGATTGTTCTCATTTCGTCAGTCATGATTGGGTAGAATTGGGTTAATTGTTATGTTATTATTCTCAGTTCCTGCAGTAAAGATTGAACCATTAACATTCAGAAGATTGCCACTTGTAACTGCTTATTCACCAACTCTCATAACAGATTTTTTTAAATTTAATTTTTTTAATTTTTAATTCAAATTAGTTTGATTGAAAAAATTTATTAATGTGAGATGACCACTGTTTTATTTTTCCCCCCAATGCTTTTAATGTAAAAAAATCCCGGTTTTCCAATATTATTTTCACGTCTTCATAAAAAAATCCCGGTTTTTCCAATATTATTTTCACGTCAAGCAAAAACGTATCCTCGCCGACTCTTAAAGTTTCATTGGTACGTACCTGTCCCAGAACGAATACGTCATATTCCAAAAATCACATAAATTGATCAAGTGTTTTTTTTTTTTAATTAATCTGCCATTTTTAGGGGGGGGGCAAACTACTTAATCAATTACGTGATTTCTTTGGAATATGACATCTTAGTTCCATGAGGAGTACGTATATCATAAATATTTTTCTGTATTTTTATGAAGTCGAATTTTAAATAAGAACTAAACATTTTCTAGACTGGGTCATTTTCTTTTTTTAAATTGTCCCATTCGTTGGAGAGCTTGATTTTTCACATTAAAAATTTATTTCTGTTTAAAGACAGGTAACTTATTGTTTTAAATGCTTTCTTTTTTTTTATTTTTTTTTTTCTTATTCAGTTAACATCGTCATTTGCGTGTAGCAGCAGCCATGCGTATATTTTATTTGTCGTGTTATGATTCACAACTACCCTAAATGGGCCTCTTAAGTGTGCGTACGTGGAAGAGATTATCAAGTAAACAAAATTGGGATTGTTTTTAGCAGCAGTCAAAATAGTAGTAGTTTACACAGAAACGTGGTGGGAGAGGCGCAGGCGGCCTGCGCAATCCTACTGTTCACCCATTGCGACGTTCGGCTCAAAAGCTGAACTTCGTAGAAATTGAAACTGAAACCTAAATATCAGTTTCGTTTGTTGATCCCCTGTCAACTACAAAATAAAAGTGAAACGGGGGAGGGAGGGTCTTGATAATGTAAAATAATCAGACTTATAATAATGCTGTCAAGTTAATTTTGGATTTGTTTTGAAACGCCCATCACCAAAAAAGAGGCATAATTTAATTATCTTACAAATATTAAACTCTTCGATTTTTTGAAAAAATTGAAATGATTATAATCAGTCAATTATTTGTTGTGATTCATACGGTTTATTTACTTTTTATTAGTGCCGTTTTAGTTTGCTTTCATTCCATTTTTATTTTAAATCATTCATAACTAGCTAATTTTATCCAGTTTTGCCCCGATGAAAACATATTGCCCTATAGAAGGCTCAGAGAAAAATAATTCAAAAGCTAGTAGTGTGTGCAATAAAAAAATAAATTTAAAAAATACCATTAATATAAAATCGTCTTGCTTTTCCTGATATCTTATTTTGGATTTAAATACATATTTGATTAACATTAAATACCGTTCAATGCGTATTTATGGACATTGCTATATGTAAGAAACAAGATTTTATCCGATTTTTATTAAGATAAAGTATTTTATTAAGATAAATATTAAGCTATTGTGTCGTTGTTAAAATTGCCTGAATAATTAAAGAACTAAGTTTAATCTTAAGGAATTATATATATATATATATATATATATATATATATATATATATATATATATATATATATATATATATATATATATATATATATATATATAAGCCTCTGATCTAAGAATTATGGAGTTTTCATTTTCATAGTAAACAGCAGAAAACGCAGAAAGAATTAAAACTTTACTTTATTATTATTAGGACATCATCAAAGATTTCTCTATGAAAACAACTTGTGGCGTTCACTGGAGTTTGAGTGACAAATCTCCAGTACTTTCCACCTCTTTCTATAACCGTTGCAGACGAATTTGAGTTATCGCAACAGCCGCTTTCTATAGATTTCTCGTTGGCGGTCACTATTAGTCTTCACTGGAATTTGGGTGGCAATAAGCCTTCCCAAGGTTCCAGTCCTTTTTACACTCATCCAGCTGAGGTTTGATTAGTGCTTTCTCTCCTCGATCTTTCCATCCTCCTTGACTCTCCACTTATTATTATTCCTATTTACTGCCCCCTCCATCCATGAGGGGAGAGTTAGACACAACGTCGGTTTTTAATGTGTGAGAAAATCTAGCTCCCCAAAAAGGGGCACTCTGGATAGGAACAAAAATTAAAATTGCCTCAGTCTAGAAGGATTTCTTCTCCACTGATCGAGGACAGAAAAAGTGAAGTGTAGTGTCAGAACTTTTTCCTCGCCAAAAAGGCCAAGGAAATTAATTGTGAATTTAGAATTGTCTTTTAAATTATTTTATTTTACTTTTTTTTTTTTTTTTTTTTACATTTTTGTTTCATACTTTTTATGTATTCATTTATTGTGTAACTCTTTTTATTTCCTTCCTAAACAATGTTACCTACTTCTTTTATTATTAGGCTTAATTGAACAATTTATCTATAATTTCAATAAATTTATTTGGTGCTTAAAATTCTTGGATCAATAAAAGGAAAGATCAAAGATAATGATCTCTTTCTCTTATACTTATGATTTCTTAAGACAATAAGAAAGAACAAAAATCTTTAAAATAATGTCAGTAAGAAATTTGGTCTTAATATTTACCTCCTCTCTTCTGGCACTTCCTAATTAAACTGGCCTTGGGGTCACGATTCCATTGGCGTGGGACCGAGTTCAATTTCTATATAAAGCAAATGAAATGTAAAACTTTGCTCTTCTTTTCCATCGTTTAATGTTTACTGGTACCTTGCTTTTTTCATTGTTTTCTTTTCAAATGAGATTTTGTAATTACATCAAAATTGTTTATTTTATTTTATCTTTTTTATTTTAATAAAAAAAAGAAAAAAAAAAAAAAAGAAACTAGCCATACACAAACGATGTTACCCGGGATCCTGAAAGAAGTTAAATTATCACGATATTGTTTGGTCATTAAATTATGAATTGAACCAAATTCTTATAACTATAACTAATCTTGTTAAGATTATGTTGTTTTTATTTCTATTCATAAAACTTATTGGGTGTAAATAGCTTGTAAAACTTTCAATCTTTGACGTGAGGATTTGCTGAAAATTTATAAGCAAAAAATTGCTTTCTATCCGTAAGTTTAAATGCTTCCAAATTCCTATAATATTTTGAAGAGTCATAAAGTAACTTGTTATTCTGCGAGTATTAACAAAAGATTAAAATGTTTACGTGTTTACGAATAAACCGAAATGCATTCTGGTGGATTTAATTTCGTAATTAAATCATTTGTTTGAATAATATTTTAATTCGTTTTATTGTATGCTATTGCATTTTTTATTTCAATAAATATTTCATTAATAAATAATGTATAAGTCATGTAGAGGCGAAAAAAACAAACAGATTCACGTGAGAAATAGTAACATAATTAATACAGCTTTACTTGCGTGCTCACCAATGCGAGATATGGCACAAGGTCAAGTTTAAAATGGTCAGTCCAACCTTCATCTCTTCAATAAGAGGCACTTTAAATGGATTTTCTGTTTTATGAATGCACTGTTCATAAGTAGTAAGTAGTTGCGCTTCTGAATTTTGGAGATGAGGATTGGTTATTTTTATATTTGGATTCTTCGGACTACTGTTCTCATCTTGAGTGTCATTCCTGTTCGATAGAAACATTCCTGAGTTCGTCTAGTTATACCTGATTAAGTTTGGAGGTTATATAGGCCAAAACGTTGTGAAAACTCAAGATGAAAACAGTAGTCCAAAGAATTCAAATAATGTGAATAGTAAATCGTAAAATCTAATGATAAAAATAATCCATCATCGATCTAGTTCTTTTTCTTCATCATCCTTCTCGACTGATGCTGTTTCCTGTGGTCTCGTGAGTTTGAACAGAAGAAAAGAGATTTATTTTTAGAAAAATACTTGTCTTTTTTTTTCTTTTGTATGTGTGTCCCTCTTTTTTTATTATTAGCATCAACATATTTTCACTCCATTTCTCTCTCTCTCTCTCTCTCTCTCTCTCTCTCTCTCTCTCTCTCTCTCTCTCGTGAATGAGAAGCTATTATCATTACATGAAAATGTTAGAATTCTCATGAAAAAAGAGGTTCAATATAGAATTCGTTAGAATCAGACATTTAAATTAGTACGCATTAATAATACATTACGAATTAATTGAATTATGTTAAAAAAAAATATCGGCTATAAATAGATTTGTTCATGAAACAGATAATGATGACCACTTCTATTCTCTGTCCACTTGATCCTGGGCTTGACTTTATGATCCCTCCGATAATGAGGTTTCAATTCAGTAACTTTAGAAGGTGCTGATTTACCCCATAGTAACTATTATTCCCATTTCAACTCTGACCCAGAGTAATAGGTTTTTATTTGCTTCCCCACGAAAGCAAATTAGACACAAGGTCATTTTTAATGTGTGTGTGTGTGGGGGGGGGACCAGCTCTCCCCAAAAAGGGGACACTCTGGCAGTATCCAAAAAAATAGTAATTGTCTCAGTATGAAGTGTTTCCCCTACATTGACCAAGGACCAATTAAGTGACGTATCAGAACAGATAGTACACTTGGAGTTATATTTTTTATTTACCCTGAAAATTTGACAACAAAAACGTAATAAATAAAAAATTAGGCACAAGGCCACTCAAAAATTGGGGAAGGGATGTCTATGGTCATCCTCGTCACTCTACCTTTGCTAGTCTATGCTTGATCCTAGCTAAAGTTCTCATTCACCATAATACATCAAGCATACTGGGGATCCTACTTAAGCTTCCCAAATCATATCGTGTGTGTGTGCGCGCGCATGTGTTTTCACCGAAGGCCAAGAGTATCTGTCAGAATGACAACTATTAATCGAGTAAAATTTGTTCACTAAACTACCTCGATTATCTTTGTAAAAAGTGTTCACTTCTATACCGTCCACCATCTCCAAATCCATTTTTCCCAGCCCTTTCTACCTTTCTTTCTGCCTACCATATTTACTAAACCTACTAATATTCAAGTTCTCCCCACCACAAACATCCTCGGTATGACGAAACCGCCTCCAGTGGTTATGTTTCAGTTTGAGAGTTGTAGGGAGAAACCATTTAGTAGTTATTTCTTCTAGATTCCTTCTGACCTGGAGTGGGAGTACCTGTGAGGGTCCATCTGTGAGTTAAATAGAATTTATCAATTACAGACTATTCATTTACAAAATATATGCCCACAAACAATTGAGCTACAATTCATTCTAATTCATTCATTCATTATAGAAAATGGAATCTGTTAAATATTTGAAAATACTAAAAGCTTGAATCCTAAAGAAATTTACCAAAATAATTGAATTTGGCATTAAATAATTTCAAAACGTGTTGATATGTTGTATAAAAAAAACTAATAAAAATATACTCTCTTTAAAAGAATTTTTTTTTAAACACATGTTTAAAAAACGGTAATTTTCTTTTTTTTAACACATATAAACGGTATTTTTTTTTTTTCAAAAACTTTTCTCTGAATTTTTGTATGTGTTCTATTTGTAAGTATCGATTTTCTTGTAAATACAAACATAGGAGATTCTTGTGTAAGTGCATACAGTATTTAATAAACATGTTGAAAGTCACCTGACAAAACATGCATATAGCCGGAAGAAACAATACAATTGTTGAAAATAAAATAAATAAAATTGTTGAGTAGAAATCACCTGCAAATATTATCCTTTTTCAAAAATCAGCTGTCACTAAATAAACGCCCTAGAGGCATGGCTACACTGATTCTGTAAGCAAAATCCCAGAATGGGCGTTTATTGATGGATGTATGGGTGTCACAAATTGATACATAATATCAAATTGAGATTCTCAAATTCCTGTGCATGCGTCCTCTTTCCTTACTAACACACATTCGTTCACCACTGCCGACAATTATTATTAAATTATATTTGTATATGTCAGTGTCGTCATTCTTTTAAACATCGCAGATATATTATTATTTTGAATCATGAGACAAATCGTTAGTGCGTGATTATTGATTCATTTGTTATGAGAAAATGAAAAAAAAAAAATGTTGCTTCCGATAAAACCAACACCTTCATGCCACATTATATGACTTTCCAATTTCTAAGATATTTAATTTCTAGAGAATCGCCAATGTTCTAATCTTAGTATTCAATAACAAAGAAAAAATGCTGACGTAGTTCCAGAAATTTTAATCCATGAAAAATATGATTTTAAAATCATAATAAATCATTGTACAGTTATAAAATGATACGCTTTAGGTACATAATTTAAATATCAGTTTTATATTGAACTAGCAAGGAAGCACGACGTTGTCCGGGATTGAATGATGATCAACAAATGTTTCACACTCCCATAGTTTCATTGTCATCAAAATTGTTGAAACCGCCCGTTTTTCAAATTGACTGATTACATGTTCTAGTTGGGAACCTATCGAGGTGCACTGGAAGCTTCACATGCCTCCTTACAGTAACTTAATTCACAATACATTATAGTCTACATTGCACTGTAGAGAACCTACTGCTGGTTTTATAAAATTATTTTTATATATAACTGCTTGAATTAAAGTTTAAAATGCAAAAGTTAAATATCATGGTTCAATAGTGCTCTAAACAGCAAAATTCATTTCGAACGCACTCATAACCTACTGTTGATTTTATAAGCCAAGCCTTTCTGCTTGTGTAGTAATAAAACTTCTCAAATACACTTGCGATGTTAGGCAGTATAAATTGTTAACTTTGGTCTAAATTGCCTGTTCTATCTTTCATCGAATTTTTTGAATTACCAATACTTATCAAAGACATTCCAATACAAAACCCTATCTAAAAACACTGCCAGATACATAAAGTACATTTGTGTAAAGTTTCATAAAAATTAGCCCAGCCGTTGTGGAATCTATAAGGAACGAACTCTCATACACGAAGCTCCTTTTATATAATAGTAGAGATTATAATCAATAACTTCAAAACAAATATCATCTGATTCGAGATAGGATTCGAGTTGATAATGTTATTCCATAGTTTCTTCATGTGATTATTATTATTGGTAGTAGTAGTAGTAATAGCATTATCATTAATATTACTGCTACTACTGCAACACATATTCATTATTTGTTTTATGGGCGGCATCATCCAACCAATAGAATTAAGTTCTAGTAAATCAAGATAGCCTTGGCTTTAAATATGTTGACATATTCACAAAAATGTTGAATTAGGAAAAAAAATCAACACAACAATAAAGGCAAACTTCATATCGGTTTGCCCCCAAGTTTGAATGAACATCTCTGAATGTTTTACATAAAGCATATCCAACACAGCCGATCTTAACAACTGTATATTATTCAATCTCTCTTCCCCAAATTGTAAGTATTCAAATTATTACATTTCTCACTTTACAATGGGCATTCTAAAAAAACATTTCTATTCCAATCCAAAGTATCCCTTTTTAGGAAGCTGGGTTTCCCCTACATTTAGAACAGACCTTGTGTCTAACTCTGCCACCGTGAGGAGAACTCTTTTCAAGAAACATATATATTATCATCCTTAGTCGGGCACTTAATTAGTGAACGATTAAATTAATTAAAAAATTTCTAAAAGTTCAAATTTTGAGCTGAAGTTTAGAAAAATTCATCTTTCACACTTCCTATGACCTAAGAAGTTTTCCACTAATAATGATACATTGCTTATGCATTATATTCTGAAAGCTCTGTCAATGCAAAAAATTAAAAAAAAATTTAATTTAAAACAAAAATGTCATATATTATTTTATGTTGTTGCAATTTTTGTACTTATGCACTTATGTTACCGTGTTATTTCTTTTAATAATATTTTCAAGTTAAATTGAAGTATTACGATATCTTTTTCATTAAATTGTTAGATGAAAGTACAGAATAATTACAAAACACACTCCCCCTCCCATGTTAAGAATGGTTTTCTAAATAATAAAGTTATTATTTCAGTACGTTAACATAAGTACATAAGTACCTGTTTTTTCTCTTTCAAAGAATACATAATGTGCAATAATTAGAATCAAGTACACGCATTAAGTTGTCTCATAATTTTATTAATATAGAAATTTTATTTACTTCTGGATATCTACTTTACCTTAGAAAGTTGCTTATGCTTAGCTTCTGAGGAAGGGGGGCGGAGGGGGGCATGAGAGTTCTAATTTTCCATCACTAAAAATCAAACTGCAACTGATTATTCAATTTTAAGTCTTTCCTTTTGTCACATGATAAAACTAACCACAATTTTACTTCTCTTACTGGTTCACGACTAATTCTAAACCATTCCAAGTGGAATACTTAAACCAATTATGTCTATTTTTATATCCTTTTTGGACTAGCTGTAATCACTTATGATGTGATTTACTGTTTCGTTTATTTATCCACAATGTCTACATTTGCTGTTTTGATTGGTTTTGTCTATTTTGACTTTATATACTTTCTTATTTTATGTAGAGGTCAGTAGTGATTTGTTTCTCTTTCCATGTCTGTCTTCTTGCATGTACAATATCTTTATTCCATTTTACAAATAGTTCATCTAGTTGCATCTCTTCAAATTTTACTTCTCTCACTTTTTTGTTTCACCGTTTAATTCTTATCCGTATAGTTTATCTTGTCACTATTATTCTAATTTCTCAAAACTTTTCATGAAAACAGGATATTATTATCTTGAAGGTAAATGTAAAAACTGTTATTTTTTCAAAAGCAGGGAACTAAAGATGTATATTCAAACACGAGTAGATAAAATGTTTTCTTTATAAAACAAAATAAAATCAAATGTTTATAGACTAATATTATTTCTGTTCATTTTACTTTTGAAGAGAGAATGAGTTAACCTTAAAGAATAGCGGTAATTAGTGGGCTTTTAAATAACTTCAATATCAATGCACTGTTGTAATGTTAGGTCGTGATATTGAATTATTTCGTGTGTGTGTGTATGTGTATATATATATATATATATATATATATATATATATATATATATATATATATTAAAATGCAGTTTTTATATCAGAAATGGAGTCCTGAGCGAATATGCAGCAAAGTTAGCTTAGAATTCTATACAAATTATATACAAAGACGAACCTTATAGAACGCATTTGTCTGTTTTGTTTTGATGCATCAAGAGACTTTGTCGGTTGAGTTATCATATTCAAGTTTGAAATAGAATTTCTGTTCTTTCATGCTTAAGTTTGAAATAGAATTTCTGTTCTCCATGCCGAAGTTTG
>NW_027633630.1:20000-36275 GCF_053919585.1 Euprymna scolopes | reverse complement strand
GTTCAACAAAACAAATCAATTTTTATTTTATTTAACAAGAGAATTCCACTCTTATTTTTGAATTGGATTATATATCGTATACACCTTTTTTATTTTAAGATTAAAACGAATTTTTAATGAATGTTTAAAAAGTAAAAATCAATTTTATTACTTTTTTTATATAAAAAAAGTGAGAAAAATGTTTAATCTCAACTATTATTATTAAAATTTCTTCATCGAAATCTCTTAATCTAATTAATGAACAGTTTTAGATTTGAAATATAAATTATGTTACTTAATATGATGAATTGAAACTTTTATTAAATAATTATACAGTTAAAAATGTCATTAGTAATCAAGCTTCTAAGAAAAATAAAACGTTTAAATAAATTAAATCGTACATACACTACGTACTATATGTTTGAAGTATATTTAGTGGATGATAATCTGAAAGGATGTGGACGTAATAATCAGGAAAATAGAGAGAAAAATAAAAAAAATAGTGTGAACAAAAAGAAATTAACATAGGGCTATAATTTGATTTAAGATGTAAGAATTTTAATGAAAAATAAAACCCCAATGTTTTTCATATGATAAGCAGATATATAAATTGAATAAATTACAATAAATTACAATGAATTATAATATCTATTAATCAATCAAAAATTCAAACAATGAATTATAATAAAGAAAATTACTTAACACATGGATTTTTAAAGATAAGCTCTCTTTATCAAAGGGTAAACATTAGTAAAAAAATGTATTACTAGTTAGCATAAATTTGAAAAAATATTGAAAAAAAAAACTTTGATTGCTTTATTTAGTATATTTCGCTATCTGTTATCTCGACTCGATAGGTTCTAATACAAAGATAATATTTATCTTTGTTATTTACTATATATATATATAAATACATATATATATATATATATGATGAACGTTTCAGTTAAATTGGTTATTTAAAAAATCTATAAACATTTTGTATGAGAAGAATTTCTCAATATCAGATATGATAATTCAATAAATATAATTTGTATTGCAAAAGATCAATGTTTATGCTGTTAGTTTGAAGCGAAATATTATAAGAGTACTGAAACTGGAAAGAATTTGATTTCATATGTAAAATCAATAAATATAATAAAATCCCATACGTTGTTTGTGACAATTAAAATGAAAAACTACTACTTTTAAATCACCTCATTTACATTGGTTCATTATTATTATTATTATTATTATTATTATTATTATTATTATTAATAATAATGGTTTTTAACTAAATAAAGATTATTAAAAATATATTTCTCTAAAACAAAACTTTAGTTCTTGCAAACAAAAAAGAATTGTATTTATAAGCAGACAAGCACTAAAAGTTGAATTTGAGGGCCGTTTTTTAAGGAAAGGAGCAACAACCGTGCATATAAATTGAACAATTTAGTTAAGTAATAAAGTGTGATACACAAACCATAGAACGTACATATATAAAAGAACAGTTGGAGAATTTGTGCATGCAAGGAACTTATGTGAAGAACCCTCCCGTTAATGCATGCTTTAGATTCAACAGCTGTTCGCTCTTTCAATTATAAGAGAAAGGCTTTGCTTGCGACATCTGGGTCTTATGAGATCATACAGTTATTAACAGATGTCCATTATAGTATTAAAAGTGACAAAGCGAATTTAGATCCCTAAGGAAGCAACAATTGGGTTTGACTTTTGGCCAATCCACACAACACTTAAAGGGACAAAGGAAGACAACCACACTGACCAATCTGCAAGCGTCTTATGAATTCCACTACATTGCATGCAATTCAAAAAAAGTAGTGGCCATACATTTTAAGTGATAAGTCCTGTTACAATGAGTGCAGAATTTATATAGCATAAATTAAAAATGTGACAGGGATTTTTTTTTGTATGGAAAACGCTCCAGACAAAGCACCAAGCCATTTCCTGTAAGGAGCTTACAAGAATGAAAGATAATTATTGCAAAGACAGGAGATACCTATTGATTTTAGTCTTGAAAAGACTAGGGTTATAGGTAGGAGGAAAACAGTCAGCAGGAAGAGTTTCACAAGTTTGCAGTTCTTAGAAAGTAGTAACTGAACAAGGAAGCTTTATTACAATGAGAGATCAAAACAGCGCATTGATGGAGACCACTAGATCAACGATTCAAATGAACTGGAACAAATGAAACAGCGAATAAATAAGACAACTCTGAAAAAAAAAATTAACGATGGATGCCTTAAATATCATAAAAACGTTAGCTGAAATTTTGCTTGAGTAGCAAGAATATCAGTTCTGTCTTTCATTAAGATGAAATGCCAATAACCAAAAATAGTTAAAAAAATGTGGATTGATATGTTGGATATCCATCTCCAGAAGTAACCAGAATAATCACGAAAACAGGATATTTTATGCAGATTGTTGACAAATAACACCTGTCTGGAAGAATAATATCTGACTGTTAACATGGAAGAAATGTTATATTTTCAATAACAAAAGAAGTTCTTTATACTTCAGTCTTTATCACCCTTGTCTAATGTGGCTGCTTCTCTTTATTGTCACAGATTCGTCTAGTGCTTTCTGTACAAATAAACTTCTTTTCATGCATGAAAGACACAAAAAGGCGTTCTCTGAGAGTTTTCTTAAAGGTTTTATTTCAGAGAGAATTAACTTAGGAGAGAGAGACTCACGTTCTCTTAGTTAATTATTTTGTTATTTAGTTAACTTCTTAATTGAAATGAATGATACACGAACAGAGAGATTGAAGTAACTTTTTGCACTTTGATTATTAAAGTTTTCTACATTATTGGCCCAATTATTTGCATAACCCATGGCAGACTCATATTATTGGCAGTCTCTGTTGTGCAACTGTTTTGTTTATGCTGTATAGATTTAACCTTACATGTCAGCTATTCTTGATTCAATCCTGAGAATAGTTCTGTTTTGCAAATTTGGGTTATTATCATGTATCCTTGTCAAAATCCACACTAGCTAACTTAATCACTGTTGATGTATGATCTATAATATGTAACAGAAATACATCTGTTTATTAAATAAACAATAAACAGCTTAAGGCCACGCAGATGACATGCCAGTGGAGGAGGTAGCTACAGTGAGTGGATAGATGACATCCTGGAATATGTATGGCAGTTAAGGATGCATGAATGTCCAGAATTGTTACATCATCCGGCTCAATTTTGGATCAACAAAATGTGACTGGTTAGCAAATGTAAGAGATTAACTTTCATTTATTCCCGTGCATCTTGAATGACCTTCACTGATTCTACTTATTCACTTCAAATAAAACACAAAAGAAAAATAGGCCCTAATACTATTCTATTTTTATATGTGGTCCCTTTTTTATGTACAACAGCAATACGCGGATAAAATTGTGATTTCATATTACATCCAGAATAAATATTACTCTTATGCATATAATCAAGCTTATTGTATTCATTTTTTTAAAGATAAATTAATATATGTATGTGTGTGTCAGAGAAACAGATAGTGGAAAGATGAGAATTTACTGGAACGTATAAGACAAATAAAATGGAAAAAAAAAGAATTAAGAAAAACTTGATATAAGACAAATAATTAGAGCAAACAAGCTATGTGATGAGAATCGATGTTTCGTCTATTTGAAGCTAATTCATGATTGAACCATGAATTAGCTTAAAAAACTGAGAGAAAAAAAGTGTGTACATGTATTTTTTATAGTCATGTACATTCATGAGGCTTTCTAATAGCAAGTATGACAGGGAAATATATGTGCCAATGTACATTGAGGTGATTAAACAAAATCGTATTTGGTTATGGAAATAATAATGATTAATAATAACGATTACTACACTGCCAACTCACATTCATTAACTATTATCCTCGAGAGGCTTTGGGCCTTGATAAATGGTGACTCCCAAGTGAAAAAAAAAAGAAAACTCAAAAGTAAACTGTAGATAAAAGCAGCATTTTTAACAATATATATATATATATATATATATATATATATATATATATATATATATATATATATATATATATATATATATATATATGTTAATTATATCAGAATATCACTATTAAGGAGAGTCAGAATCTAACTAAGTACAAATTGATTAAAAATTATTTAATATCCGTCTGTATTTTTGAAATGCGGAATATTTATTATTATTTACAAGTTTCCGACTGCTTTTCTAATTTTGGTTGCTGCTGTCACAATGTTTTGGCCGTTTTGATCTCCAGATTTCTTCAGGTGCCTTGCTTTGAATTCTGTGATTATCATGGAATTTTAAACGAATCTTCTATTGTAGCTATGAGAGTACACTGCCTGCATTCCATTCTCCAAGTCTTGTAGCATTTTTTGTTCCAGAGACTCTGGACCTCGATGAAAAGGGTATTAATCAAAGTATGCAGATTATTATGAGTTTCTCAGTTCAATCCTGAACACAGGTTGTATGACAATTTTACAATTTAACCAAATTCGACATCCTTTCATTGAACTCTGGTTATTTTGCCTTCTGGAAATTTGAACCTGACTCATTATTGGATTCCTGTGAGATACACTCTTTGCATTTTCCGAGAGAAACATGGCCGAGATGACTAAGATATTTATTAAAGTGTACAGATTATTTTGAATTCAAAAGTTAGCAATACGATTTAGCAAGTTAACTGGGAGAATGTTATAATCAAATGTGATCAGTATGGCCAGAGGACCTCAATAAAAATTGGATGATACCCAAGTTTGACGCAAGGCATCTGCAGAAAGTTAAATGGAAAAATGACCTAAATTTTGCGATGGCATGAGAAAACCAGCCCACATATTGCCAGTAATGATTAAAAAATAAAGTTATTAAAAAAATGTTTTAATATTAGGTCAGTGCAAAAGTTTTTGCCGATTTATAATTTCATTTTGAAAATGAAAACTGTGTTTTGAAAATTTTTATTTATAGCAATAATGAGCTTCACTCTTTATAATTTGATGGCTGGCTTGTAAAATTCTTTAGGTTTTGATGTGGAATATAAATCTAACATGTTCACTCTCTTCTCGTGATGTTGACCTAAAGCCATCTAAATGGTTTTGCAATCCTCAAAATAAATGATAATCCATTAGATTTAGGTGATGAGAATATGCAGGATGGAAAACATTTCCCAACCAAATTTTCCTAGTACATCTTTTGTCAGTAATGCTTTGTGAGGAAGAGCATTATCATTATGGAAGATAACTCCCTTTCTGTTGACGAAAGAGGTTGTTTTGAGGTCAACATGGGTGTGAATATTGCAGAAAAATGTGAATACCTTTCTAATAATCTGAAAAAAATGTTATCAATTATTCAAGGTGATATGTTTGAGTGATAACAATATGCATAAAATTAATTAAAATGGTTTAAAATGACTTTTACAAACTGGTAAAAAAATTTTCACGAATCTGATAAAACCAAATTTGAAATTAATGTTAATGTTGAAAATCTTGTTAAATAAGATAGTAAAAACTAATTATCCAAGTAAACCCAAAAAGTCTTATCCAATGTACAAACGAATTTCAAATTTCTAGTTAGTCCCATGTGTGTATATATATACAAAAAGCTAAATAATATTAGATCCTAATCTGGGATTAGTTTTCGTAACAAGACTAAAAATATAAGAAAACCATTGAGAATCTAACTGACTAGTATTTACCTGTTAACCCAGATTATTATTAATTACACTGCTCCAAGCTCCAATTTCGAAATATAGTAGAACCCCGGGATATGGTATTAAAAATTAGTAAAAAAAAAAATACAGTATAGTTTGTAATGCACATGTATATAATCAAATAACATTATAAATAACACCGTAAGGCAGGGAAAATACCGTAATCAGGGGCCGGAAAAACATTGTATTCCCCATCGTAACATGAGAAAACCGTATCCTAGGGACATCGTATCCCAGGGGCCTACTGTATAATTTTATAGTTATTCTTATCTAAAACTGTAAATTTAATAATTTAAAAAAAAAATTTCTATCGATTTCTTCGAATCTATATTAAGATAATCAACAAGAGTAATTTCAAAAAGGAACTGTTTAATAAGCAATGATAATAATAATGTAGATATTAATTTCTTTTAAAAATATTAAAACTTTCATTACTAAAATTAGAAAGTTTATTTCCCAGACGATTGGGAAGAAAAAAAAAGAGAGAGAGTAACAAAGTTAGCTTATATTTATTATTTCTTTGCATTTTTACTTATTCACTTTCTTAAATCAAGAATATACTTTTTCTTAACTTTACAATAAGTTAAAACTATTCTTAATTATATATTGAAAAAAATGTTTTAAGAAAAGTAATGAATATCTTAAAAGGGGAGATTACTTGAATTTATTTAACTTCTTTTTTTTAAAGAAAAAAAGCCAACTTTAAAATTAGTCATAATGGAGAAAACGAATTATATACAACATTATATTTATTTTCATTTTATTTTATTTATTATTTTTGCTTAATGAGTGAAGCCAAAAGTAACCCTGGTAATTCGGTTGCTTGCCCATAACTGACCACAATTTAAATGGTTCTTTCCAGGTACCTCCTCCAATGTTACCTTGGTGTTTGTTGGTACTTAACCTTTTCTTCATGTTATTTTTGTCTTGGTGTCTGTTGGTCTAAGTGTACCCTATCCAATTTCGCCCGTTCCATAATATACTCTGTCGTTGTCACTTGTCTGCTAGTGTTTTCATGCTATGATGTTTCTGAAACCTTCTACATATATATATTTTTTTTCTTTATTTTTTTAAATCTATTTTTATTACTACTTCAATTAGTGCAGAATTTTTATTTATTATTATTTATAATATTTTATGTGACAATTTTCTTTATTTTTTAATTATTTAATTTAAGCTGTTTTAGTTACAAATTATTTATTTATTATAGTTATTATTATTGAATATAGCTTAGAAGTTTTATTTATTTTTACAAAATTTTTTTATTATTAAGATTAACTTTTTTTTTTACAAGTTATTTTTGTAATTGCTATTTTTTAATGTTTATTATGATTTGAGATTAAATTATTTTTATATTATGAATTATTATTATCATTAGTTTTATTTATTTATTTTTCACTTTTCTGTCAGCAAAATGTCTCGGAAACTGTGATGTCAAAAACTCTGGTTGTCTTCAAAATTCAATAAAATAGCAACTAAGATATATGTATTTATTTAATATCTCAGTATGAATATAAATTATCGTGTTCATTAACAAAGTGGTTTTTAATTGGTCAAAATTCCAACCAATCATCTTGTTGTATTTATAACACTAGCTATTGGCTGAAAAAATTATCTGCTAACTTGGTTTATTCCTTTGACCAAAGACGTACAAAATTGTTGTTTTGATCCACATGTAAAATAAGTAAATGCTGTTTTAAAAGTATAAATATTTTTTTATAATAAAAATGGTAACTTACGATTAGTATTTTTCAAATGTATTATGGTACATATTACAGTGCCCTGTGCAATAAAGACGGATACTATCTATCTCAAAATTTACAGGACCTTACCAAAAAATCAACTAACTTAAAAGAACACTATCTAAGGTAAACTTCAAGGTGTTACATATCTTAATAAATTGTCTGTGATTATTTATAACAAAATGAATTTCAGAATGACTTCCAAACAACTTATTTGTATTAAGATCATGAATTATGTAATTTTATTTAGTAAAAAAACAAATATAAAATCTTAGCAGTTTACCATATTTAGTGTGGAAATTAAAATGAAAATAAATTACATTTCGTCTATATTAAAATGCGCAGGCACGGATAACTCTCCATTTTTTATGCATCTATCGCTGTGCATTTCTTAAGAAGTTGTGTCGAGTTATCTGACCCTGCACAACATTTTGGAAAATATGTGTAGGCATGCTTTCTTTCATTGTAGTTTTCACTTTAAATATAGTACACAGCTCGTATTTATCGAGCATTATTTTTAAGCATTTAAAAAATAGCATAAATTATGATTTTAGCATAAAATAAGTTGCTTAGGATTAATGTGAAAAACAAGTTCACCATAAATAATTTCAAATCAAATTAATCACTAAGATGTTTAAGAAAGGTAATATCTTAAATAAAAATTAGAAAAAGAAAACAAAGAAATCTTTTTCATCACATCTAGATAGTAATTAAAGAATCAGTTCTTTAATAAAACATTTTAATTAAATCGACACAAATAAAATTATCAATATTCCATGTTAACAGTGAAATCGAATTCAAATTAGTTCATATTAAATTTATTACGTTGTCAGAAAAAAATTAAGATGGCGTTTATGCATTACAGCACATGGTTCACTGATAGCTCTCTAATATCTTAGAGTATCCATTGCGCTTTCAAAAATATATTGCCTTGTAATCAACCATCTGATCCTGGCACGATACTAAACTAACACATCACTCAATAAGTCGAGGCCCTGATATATAGATGATGCCACGAATAAAAAAAAATGTATAAGATTTTTATAAAGTAGTAACCTCCGAATCGCCCATGTCAAAATTTAAACTCAGTCGAATCATGAGTTTATAAATTATAGTTATTTATGCAAGATTTCACATCTACAATCATTCCAGCTTTTTCTACTATTTTTTTCTGTCTACCCTATTTCCAAAACTCATCAATTAAATTCACTCTATCTCCAACCATTCAAGTTTGGACAGAAAAAGTAAATATGATAGCCCTAGTTTGTGTCTTTAGGAAGTCTGAACTAAACCCTTACTTATCATTACTCAGCGAGTCATTCTGAGACTGAGTGATTATATCTGTCAGCATTCCAATTATAGGTTAAATATAATTTAGAAATTGCAACAATATGAAGCATAAGAAGTTTTGACAAAATAACTGGATTTGGCATCATTAGTAATAATCAATGGGATCACTCGAAACATTTCTTCTTTAACAATAAAATATTTAGAAAAAGTCGGTACCAGGCAATGTGTGTCTACTCAGCAGTGATACACTTAAATTTTTATCTACTCCTTAAATAGAACTACTTTTAAAAGTCAGTGCATATCTATGAATTTGTAATCAGCTGTAAACATATTTTTAAAAAAAGATTTAAAATATTTTCATTTTTTTTTTTTTTTTTTCATTTTTTTATATCAGTTACTTTGAAAATCCTATTTAAAAAAATTAATTTGGTAAAAGGGGAAAAAATTGAAAAGAAAAATATTCCCGGACAACGCCGGGTAGGGACAGCTAGTTTATAACATGCAACGGTTAAATTTCCGTGGTTCTGTTTAGGCTAACAATGAAATGCATGCTTGCTGGCTGGCGTCGCTCTCAAAGTCATATATGTCTTCTATGTTGTGTGCTACATGTTATCTGTACTGAAGATACCATCTGCGTCACTTCTCTGCCGTATTGACGTACATGACTGTCAATCATGTTCTTTGTTCGGTCATAGACTGTGCTCCCACCTGATTGGGATAAAATGTCATGTTTCTTAGATTGGTACCAGATAACTAGATTTACCAAATTAGAGTCTTGAAAAAAAAAATAAAGAAAAGAAAATTACATTCTCCTTCTTGTTATTTTTTTAATCCAATTAATTCCTACCATGCACTTTAATTTTTTTCTTTGTCTTTTTTCTTTGTTTTTTTTTTTAATTCCTAAAAGATTTTATTCTTGCAAAGAAACCTACTTGTTTGATAGCATCTAAATTCTAGTAACATAATAAAATATAAGAAAAATAAAGATGGAAAAAGGTATCAATGAAGACTAAACATAAGACCAAAAAAAAACAAAAAAAAAAACAGGAGATTAAATATATATTCATGAAAATGGATATACTTTAAAGAAAACTATGTCTTATGCATGAAGAATAACACATAAAAATAAAACTTACGATGTTAGCAATTTAGGATGGTACAACTTTTTACACTGATAGCATGTTTTTAAGCATAAGTCCGATTACAATCGGTTGCACCCATGCATCCTCTCGGACACGTACTGCACACTACACTGCTATAAGCAAGTTGCACAGAGATCGCTACATTGTGCACTTTTCATGATTTAAATAAATCACTGTTAATGCCTTTTTTTCTAAAGTTAGACATTGAGTCATTTTAACTTCAGTATTCCAAAGATGCCTTCGGATGCAAAACTACTTGCATAAACAAACATTATTATTCTTTAAAATAAAAGCTAATTACTATTACTGACATAAATTATTATTAAATAAAATAAAGTTGGGAAAATTAATCAAGAACAATTCATTTTGCTTAACTCACCCATTTGTGACCTGTAACTTATTTGCATAAAAATATTTAAGATTTAATAGAAGTTGGGAGCTTTAGAGGATTGCACAAATACCAATTCTGAGCAAAGCAGTCATCTTTGTTTACATTACTAAATGATCAAATAAACATGATTACTGTGTTCAAATTTTTTTTTGTTAATGCAAACAAATTGCAAATGAGTAGGTAAAGCAAAATAATATTTTCCCAATTGTATTTCCTTTAAAATAATTTATGTTGATATTAAGTTTATATTTACCAAGTTCTAACCATGCCATAAACTGCAATGGATTAGTTATATCAGACACTTGTATATTATAAATAAATCGGTGTTTTTCCAATATGTAATCGACTGAATTGTTTATATTGCAATATGTAATTCTGGCTACTAACTGTAACCCTAACTAATCTTAAATCTTAAGGTTAGAGTTAATGTGTAGATGATCACCTATATGATTAGAAACCATTCAACCGATCAGATATTGAAAAAGCACTAATAGATTTTTACCAAAGTCTTTTCTTATAAGCAAGATCTTATCTCAAAATATAAAAATATTTCAATAATATAAAATTATTAATTACCTAAAGTAAGTAAAAACAGGGAATTTTTAACAGTGAAATGTTTGCATAAAATGCATTGGACCACTGCTTGGTCAACAATCTTTCTTTTTTTTTTAATGGTCTGATTGTGTTGCAAAAGTCTGCTGTAAGCCTAAGAAATAAAGCGACTATAAAATGCAAATTTTATTTTTATACTTGAACCTAAGCATTAACCATTAATAAGTAATACAAAAACTATTTACTTTATCAATTTAGATTTAAGCATATACATAAATATGAGTGCTAACCTCTGTTAACATCCATACTTCATCTAACTATGAACTGTGAACAATTTCAGCTATAAATTTGATGGTAGATGTTTATTTCTATAAGTAATTAATGCAATTATTAGAATATGGAATTAGTGAATAAATATGTAAACAGACTGGTTTAAATAATAACACAAACACATCTCTAATACCAACCGATATTTCGGTTGTGAAACCGACCTTAATCTATGGTAGAAACGGGTTTTATTGGAAAATAATTTTTTTATATGCATATAGAAAAACGTTTAAGAAAATCCGGTGGGAGTGTAGAAGATAAGTTTAGAGAAATGGGTTATGAAAGAAGAAGGGTGATTCATCGAAGATTAGATAGTTGATTAGTGTATTGAAACATAAGTAAAGTAGATAAGAGATAGTGGGGGTAGAAGTAGTGTGTGTATGAGCATACTAGTATCATCATTACACTGGGAGGAGGGTTATCAATCAGATGTGAAAGTAAAGGTGAAGGACATGCAAGCGCAGGAGGGAAGAAAAAGGGTCAAGTGGATGTAGTTATATAAAAAAAAGTTTAGTATTTAAACTTACATTTTAACCATCATGCACGAATGCACTATTTTGTAGGGTTTACTAGTCAGGGTTGAAAGGCCCATTTTGCATAAAGGCTAAAGTATTTACTTATGAGTCAGGAGGCTGGGTTCAATCCTCAGTCGAATCATAAAGATTAAATAATGATACATGATACCCCCTTGCTAAGCATTCAGCATTATAAGATGAGGATCAAGGGTAAATGGATTAATCCTAGGAAAATAATGACACTTTACCATATATTTAAGTGTAGTAGCTAATGTAAATGTAGGCTTTGGGTCACTCTCGACTACAGTAAACGATTTATTTTTTCTACTATTAAGAGTTACTATAGGATTTTTTATCCAACTCGTTTCTCAAAATATTTGCGATTTGAAAGAATTCTACCAAAAATTCTAGGATTTGGATCCAGATTTGTGTGATTTCAAAATATTAATTATCATTTTACCATCCAAAGATAGATCCCAAGTTTATGACAATCTAATTAGTGGTCACTAGCTATACTTTACCGACATTAACAGGATGTAGTTAATTCATTTTAATTTTTCAATTTTTATTTACATGCACATTTTTCAAACTTATACAGAAAATGAAATACAATTATACTTGTAAGGGGAAACAACTCTTAAAATCTCAAAATAACTTTATGTATTAAATTATATGAACATGCTAAGATATATATATATATCTTTGCACTTTGGCGGAGGTGATTATTTGGTTATTAATAATAATTAATGAACCAAACAGGTTAAACCAAAGTTGTATAAATACAATTTAATTATACTTTTCTAATGTCTGAGAGACTAAAGCCTAAAGATTACAACTAGTATGTAAGTTGGGATTTCATTAATCATGACTAAGACGTCTGGAAAATTTACAATGGATAATGGAATACCATAGACTCCCTATTTATGTGTAGAAGATCATTGCAGAGTAATCTTGGCACATATCTCAGATGTTTCGTGATAAAAGAAATATTAGCAAAGTAGCTATAGTTAAGGGTGACTCTCAAAGGCTCTATTTTCATTAACTGCTATATTGAGATGTAAGGAAGGGCCCAATCCATTCCCAGAATTATTTCTCTTGCCCTTGATCCTCTCCTTAGAATGCTTAATATGTAGCAAGGGGGCATCAAGTACCATATTTAAAGTCTTTTTGAACCCCAGTCTCCTGGCCTATTAGCAAACACTGTTATATTATACCAAATATTAAATATTAATAATTTTGAAAGAATAAAGAAAAATTTTAATTGTTTGTTGTCACAAAAATAAAAGAACATTCATTAAATTTTATCTTGTGATTTTTTTCAAAACTGAACCCGTAATTATTTTTATTCATATTTTTTTTTGCAAACAATTTAAGCTTTTTTTAATATATTCTTAATGGTTAGAATATAGTTATCTCCCCTTCCCAAATAATAGCAACAAATATTCGAGCACATTTCTGTAGGCTTGCAAAAGTGTTGCCCAACTACTAAACATTTATCATGACTAAGGAAGGAATGGCACTCCCCCTACGTCTAGTTGTAATAGCCAATGTAAAGAAAACCAATACTTGAACATTTATTCTATAAATATAATTATGTTTATACCATACCTATCTATATTTAGGGTAAAAGCATGCAAATGACATAATACTTAGAAATTTCCGTCAGTCAAAAGGAAATAATGAAAAACCTCCCATGGAATAAAGAGCCAATATCATAATTATATATAATAATTACAATCGCAAGCTATAACTAAAATTATAAGTCCAAGGTTTAAGAAATCCAAATTATGTGGTTAGTAGTATGAAAAACAAAGGAAAACTTCTATATATTTTGTTTGTAATTTTATATCAGTTGTTGACTAATTCATGTTTGCCATTAAAGTTTTTTTGAAACACATGTAAATCCATGGTTTTGGATAGCTTTCATTATGAGACTTGATTTAAATAATATTATAAATCTTATATATATGTATTAATAATTATTTTTATACCTACAGATACTAGTGTTTCAGATTTTCGCAATCATCAGTGCATGAGGTGATAATTACTGCTGATTTGAACCCAGTCACAAAGTCAGCCTTTGACTCCATTGGCTAGCATGTTACTTCTAGGCCATCAGAAATTTTAAATAGAATTTAGGTAAATTAAATACCTATAAATGTAAATGTGGGCGTAACATAATCAAATAATAGAGCATTCTAACAACTCAAAGTCAGAATGTTGTGTATTGCTAGTTGACTAACTTTTTTTTAATTCCACAGACAAGGCTCAATTTAATTATCTTAAAGGAACTAATAATTATATATATTAATAATTATTTTTATACCTACAGATACTAGTGCTTCATGAATTTTCAATCATTAATGTAGGAAGTGATAATTACTGCTGGTCAGAAGATTCGAACACAGTCACAAAGTTAACTTATGAAAAAAGTCTTGTTAACGATGACAATATTTTTATTTTTATAATCATCTTTTCGAATCTGCAAGTGATCTTGTGTGTTTCTGTTTGTAATTGATGATATATGGATCCAAGAGTGTTTTTTTTTCTAGCATTATTGTTCTTTGTGATTGTTAGGAGTTGATTTTCATTTGCTCCATTCTTGTTGCTTTTATTATTAGTATTTTTTAAAGAGTTTTATTGTTTTACTGTATAATTTTTGCAGTAGAATCCATACTCAGTCAATTACAATCAGAAATACAAAAGATTGCTTGCAGAGTATAGACGACACTACAAAAATATAAAAAAACGAGGTAAATTCCATACTCTTTAACCAGACGCCTCAATAATGATTAGCTGCAAACACATTATAAAATAGTGCTCAATAGTAAATAGAGCTATTTATATAAATATTTATTTATGCAGGCATGATGATGAAAGCTTTCAATATAAACAGCTAAATGAAAAGACAGACTTTTTCATCTGACACGATCTTAGTTATTAATAACTACAGATACAAACATTGTCATGCCAGTGTAATAAAGCCATGTCTGTGTATATATATATATATATATATATATATATATATATATGTATATATATATATATATATGTATATATATATATATATATATAATAAATTTCTTTACCCAAAATACTCAGACTTTATTATTATAATTATCACAATAATTATTACCATTATTTGTTATAGGTACTATTGCGTTTTCAATCCCACTTTCTGTGTGACCTTAAGGAATTAAAATATATTCTTCCAAAAAATTCAACATCAACAAAGTATGTATCAAAGAGCTAATTTCAGATTTAATACCTGTAATTAGAAACAGAAAAATGTGTGCCTATTTTCTGATGCCAAAAACGATTCCTATAATCATCTTTTTTATTTGATTTTGTTTAAAACAATCTCTTCCATTGCTGGTAGTAATAATAAAATAATAAAGATTTATTGATTTTTAATTACCAGTAAACCTAAAATCTATAGATTAAAACCGCTAGTGTTTTCACATTTGCGAAAATATATACACATTTAAAACATATTTTCACGGTAATCAGGAAAAAATAACAATTTTATAGTTAAATATTTAGATGTTTATAAAGAATTAGGATCAATAATTTAGTACAGAATCGGGAATTGCATCGGAATTGGGAAAAATATTAGAATTGTCCCATCACTAATATATATATATATATATATATATATATATATATATATATATATATATATATATATTTATATATATACAATAGAGACTAAATTAATTAAATTCAATGCACATAAAATTTCGACTTATACAGAAGCATTCAACAATGACTTTGTTGCATGTCAGGCTGAGCTGTGGTTTTGTTTAGCACTAGGAATTCCACCCACTGAGTTTGCTTTCTCCCTGACAAGAGGTTAGTTTATTGCTAATCGCTGAAGGTGCCCCAACTGGGTCTGCAGACAAAGCTACTCAAGCATTTTTTGTAGGCCATAGTGTGCTTATCCTAGAGTACTGGCTTTCAAAAACCACACCTGACGTTTTGTCTAACATCCCTTAGAAAGAAACTAATTAACAATAGATATATGAATAGAACTTCCATTGTCGTTTTGCGAAATGATTCATTTATTTTTATTTCATTTAATTTCATATGAATACGAAGATTCTATTGTTGGCATTGGTTTCCCCGATATTTTTATAGTTAGAATTTCTTCTAGAAATACATCAGGTACTTACAAGAAAGACCATGTGAAGGTTGCCAACATCCCTAAGCAAAGGTTCTTCTGTGAAACAAACTGGATTTGGTTTTCCCAGGTTGTCAGTCCGTGTTATTAACCACGGCCTCACCATAACTTCCCTTTATTTTATTAAAAATCTATTAGTTGTAAAAGAAAAAATTAAATAAACTTATTTCCCTTGTCTAATCCAAGATCGATTATTTCTGATCAACATATATAATTATCTATATAATTTATTGTTCATTTAAATTGTCATGTACTGTGTGTAATTAACCAAACATCATTGCTTAAGTAATACTCTGTTACAAAAAGGATAACATTTATTAAATATATCTTGACTGTAATTATTTTATGGAAGAAGTTAATTAAATGTTCACATCAAATTATATACCATTTGACATCATTATGTGCTAGATGTACATAACTATACACTTTTTACATCTATCATAATAAATTACAAGTATGTATCTAAATATTG